>NW_024055466.1:141247-159113 GCF_902713615.1 Scyliorhinus canicula
AAAAAAATGTTTTTTTTTTTCAAAATTTTTTTTAAGGTTAATGGGGAGGGCTGTTGGGTTACTTACTGGTATAGGGTGGATACGTTGACTTGAGTAGGGTGATCATTGCTCGGCATAACGTCGAGGGCCGAAGGGCCTGTTCTGTGCTGTACTGTTCTATATGAGGCGCCAGAATCATAACCGGGTGAAGTAATTATTTTACTTAATATACTATGCGGCCCTTAAATTGTGAATTTCGAATGTGGCGCCTTGCACGGAAAAGTTTGCCCACCCCTGGTCATGCGGTGTCTTCACATCCTCCCCGTGTGTGGTGGTTTCCTCCGGGTGCTCCGGTTTCCTCCCACAGTCCAAAGATGTGCAGGTTCAGTGGATCGGCCATGCTAAATTGCCCTTAGTGTCCAAAATTGCCCTTTGTGTTGGGTGTGGTTACTGGGTTATGAGGATAGGGTGGAGGTGTTGACCTCGGGTAGGGTGCTCTTTCCAAGAGCCGGTGCAGACTCGATGGGCCGCGTGGCCTCCTTCTGCACTGTAGATTCTATGATAATCTAAAATTAATCTCGGACAAAAGTTGGGCACAGCATCGTGAGCCGAAGGGCCTATTCTGTGCGATATGTTTCTATGTTCTATCTGTTGGATGAAGCTGAAGGGTTTGCTCCAACTCAGGGGGCGGTGCTGGAGGACTAACCGGGAGCGGCTGGTCCTCCAGCCAATCAGAGTGAATGGGGAGGCGGAGCAAAGCCGGGACTCTCGCTCCGTACGCATGCGCCAGGCCACCTGGGCCTATCTCGGTGAAAAGGCCGAGCACCTTTCGCCGGTTCAACTGCAAATCCGAGATTCGTATTCGGGGTGACACGGTATTTATGAAGCCTCCCGACCCATCCGCCGGCTCCATCCCTCCCTCATGACTCACCGAGCGGGATCTGACCAGGGATCTCCAGCCCACCCTGAATCCTGAACTGTACTCGGCACAGCGCATGCTCCACCTCACGTGGGAGACCGGGCTCAGACCCCGCCCCTTATTCACTCCGATTGGTTGGAGGACTCGCTGCAACCACTCGGTCCTCCAAGCCCATCCCTCTCTTCCTATTGGATCAGACCTGCCGTCAATCATTCCCAGGGCATTATGAGCTGGGGCATGCGCAGTGCCCATGCTGGACTCGGCCGGGAGGTTCACTGAAGCTGTTTTGGGGCTTCACTACTTTAGTTTATGCCTGATGTTGATGTTCGTTTAAAAAAAAATTATTTTGTGAGTTTTGAGACCTGCAATTATGTTCATGTGCAGGATTAAGCCTTAGCATGACGCTGGGTGTGAAAAGAACTAAGCAAAAGAAAATAAAGTAAATAATGGATAAAACAAAAGAAGGGAGTGCTGCTAAAACAACGAGTGGAGCACAACCCAAATGGAACAAGAAAGGGAACAGAAACTTATCTAAAACCTGTCAAATTAGAGTAAAAATCGGGTAGATAAGGCAATCAACCCCTGCGGCGCCCACCGAGCACGGAAACTTCCAGTGTGCCCGTGGACACCGCATGCTCCCTCTCAGGGACAGCCGGCGCGAACAGGCCGCGGAAGAGGGGCAGACAGTCGGGCTGGACGCCCCTCGCTCGCCGCTGCCTGGACCGATAAATGGCTAGTTTGGCCAGGCCCAGGAGCAGGTTCACGAGGACGTCCTCCGCCTTCCCTGCCCCCCGCCCCGGATGTCCATGATCAGGAGCGTGGGGCTGAAGTGCAAACAAAACCTCAACAACAACGTCAAGAAATCAAAGAGGGGGTGCAGCCTGGGACAGACAACATAAACATGCTCCCAGTCTCCACCAGGCCGCAAAAGGAGCAGGTCTCTGGCAGAGCCGCGAAGTGGCAGGTTTCACTGAAACCCGGTGGAGGCTCCAAACCCTAATAAGAAGTTTCCGGGCCCGGGTTTGCATCGAGCGGGGGGACAGCTGCGGCCTGCTCCCGGTGACAGGCCTGAGTTAACGGCCGCCGTCTTTAGAGGCTGCAAACCCGCAGGGGGCAAAACATCAGAGATAGAGTTTGTTGTGAAACCAATGGATATTGTAAAACAGGAGTCAGGGTTAGTCAACAACAACAACTTCTATTTATAACACCTTTAACATCATAAATCATCCCAGTCAACTTCACAGGAACATTATAAAACAAAGTTAGACCCAGACACAAAAGGAGATATTAGGACAGGTGACCAAAAACTTGGTCAAAGACGTGAGTTTTAAAGAGTCTGAAAGGAGGTAAGTGAGGTGGAGACAGGGAGGTTCAAGGAGGGAATTCAGTGCTTGGGGCCAAGGGAACTGAAAACTATGGCGGAGTAATTAGAATCGGGGGTGTGCAAGAGTCCAGGATCAGAGCTGTGCAGATATCTCAGGGGGTTGTGGAGCTGGAGGAGATGACAGACACAGGAAGAGACAAGTCCATGGAGGGATTTGAAAACAAGGGTGAGAATTGACTGGGAGCGAATGCACGTATCGGAGCACATAGGGGAAAGGAACTTGCTGTGAATTAAGACATGGATCGCAGACTTTTGGATGGCTTTAAGTTTCCAGAGGTGGACTGTGGGAGAGCAGCCAGTGTGTAATGGAATTGTCGAATCGAGGTGAAGATGGTAAATTGCCTTAGTATCTAAAAAGGTTAGGGGGTTACAGGGATAAGTGGAGGTGTGGGCTTAGCTAGGGTGCTCTTTCCAAGGCCAGTGCAGTTCAACGGGCCGAATGGCCTTCCGCACTGTAAATTCTATGAGGTCAGAAGCTCATATTGGGATCAAATGTGAAACCAAGTTTACAAAGAGACTGGCTAAGTCTCAGACTGTTGCCAGGGAGGGATAGAGTCGGTATGTCAGGAATGGAGATTGGTGCAGGGACCGAACAGTGGATTCAGTCTTCTCCATATTTGATTGAAGATATTTAGTCAACAGGAAGAGAACCAGAATGGGCCCTGAGTCTGATATCTGGTATAACTTAGTTCAAGAGGGAGAGGTTAAACAAAGGAAACCCTGGAAGATTTGGAGAAACAACCTTTGCGATTGCTCATCAAATCTCCACACAGTCAGTTCTGGACACAAGGTTAACATTTGTTATTCTGTCTGCTCAGTCAGGATGATTCAGATTAAAGTCTGTCACAAGTCATGAATGAAATGAAATTAAAATGAAAATTGCTTATTGTCACAAGTAGGCTTCAAATGAAGTTACTGTGAAAAGCCCCTAGTGCCACATTCCAGCGCCTGTTCGGGGAGGCTGGTACAGGAATGAAGTGACTTATAAAGCATATTCTTACCTCTAATTATAACTTTGGTAAAAAGATACAAAATAATGATCTAATACTTTATTTGGTTTTCAGCCCCAGGGAGGAGGGAGAGTGTGGGACGGGGAGTTACAGCTTTGGCGAAAGAGAGAGAAAAACTGTTCCCCAGAAACTGGAATTGTCTGCTCTGAATTTCTATCTTGTACTGATAGTGTGGCCTTTGTAAACTCCTTTTCCAGGGCATTAGGAGAGGATTTTCAGACAGGAAACAAACCAAATATCACATTAAGATCCGGCAGTATCACTTAATTAATCAGGACCTGAATATCCTCAGACTATGAATGTGGAATGAAAAATGTTTGTTCTGTTTGTGGGAAAATATTTCAAACATACGTGTGACGAGAAAAGCACCAAGACACACACCACCTGAGTGAGTGTGTTCCAGTGGACGGACTGGGAAAGCGCTTTAACCAGTTACAGCCTGAAAAACACACCATTCACTAAGGGAAGAAACCATACACGTGTTCTGTGTGAGGACAGAGCTTCACTTGATTGTCTAAAGAGGAAATGCACAAAGACACTGACTCCATGGAGACACCGTGGAAACATGTGGAAGTTGGATGTTCAACAGTTTAATGAGAATCGAGCCAAAGGAGCAAAGGGTAAGTATCAGAGACAAGATGAGCTCTGAGAGAGCATGATGGGAGATAGCAGGAAAGAGAGAGAAAGATGTGAGTTCAGAATTTGGACAAAAAAGGACTTTCGAGGCAGTTTTACTGAGTGGTTTCGTGCAAGAGGAGCAGCAGAATCAGCTGGTTGGATTGGTTCAATGGGTGGGTTTTCCAGTCCTTCCTGCTGGCTGGATCTTCCACAGATCTCTCGGACTGCTGTTCCGGTTCACTGGTTGTCTCATTGGTGTTCGCTGTAGGCCTCCTGGGGTCTGTGGAAGAACTCCCAGAGCCTCATTTGCCTGATGAATTCCCTGGAGCGGAAAAACTACGACATCATCTTCGCAGCCTTCAACACATCATTGATGAAAATGAACATCTTGCCAAAGCCATCCCCACACCCCCACTACTTGCCTTCAAAAAACGCAACTTCGAACAGACCATTGTAAATTACCCAGCCTTCAGGAGAACAGCGACCACGACACCACACAACCCTGCCATGGCAACCTCTGCAAGATGTGCCCGCTCATCAACATGGGTACCACCATTACACGCGGGAACACCACCCACCGGATATGCGGTACATACTCGTGGTGACTCGGCCAACGTTGTCAACCTCATGCTGCAGGAAAGGATATGCCGAGGCGTGGTACGTTGGCGAGACCATGCAGACGCTGAAGAAGTTACTGTGAAAATCCCCTAGTTGCCACATTCTGGCGCCTGTTTGGGTAAGCTGGTACAGGAATTGAACCCACGCTGCTGGCCTTGTTCTGCATCACAAACCAGCTGTCTAGCCCACTGAGAAACCACTGCATGACAATCGGCAGGCAGGAATGTTCTCTTCCAATCGGGGAACACTTCAGCAGCCAAGGGCAATCAGCCTCTGATCTTCGAGTAAGCGTTCTTCAAGGCAGCCTTCAGGACGCATGGCAATGCAGAATCGCTGAGCAGAAACTGATAGCCAAGTTCCGCACACATGACTATGGCCTCAACCGGGACCTTGGATTCATGTCGCATTACATTCACCCCCCCACTATCTGTCCTGCTCTCACGAAATCCGACCAACTGTCCTGGCTTGAGACAATTCACACTCTTTAATCTGTGATTATCCCTCTCTCCAGTCGCACCATCTGGACCTGTAAAGACTTAATTACCTGCAAAGACTCGGATTCAAAGTACTATCTCGCATCATTGAATTTTTCTATATGTGTTTGTGGAACCCACCTCTTCATTTACCTGTGGAAGGAGCTGCACTCCGAAAGGTAGTGATTCCAAACCTGTTGGACTTTAACCTGGTGTTGGAAGACTCCTTTCCGTGCCTACCCCAGTCCGACGCCAGCATCGCCACACCATATATAGGAAGCATTTAGGGTGGCATTTGAGACAGTTGTTAGCATTGCAGCCTCACGGCGCTGAGGACCTGGGTTACTGTTAGTGTGGAGTTTGCACATTCTCCACGTGTCTGCATGGGTTTCCCCCACAACCCAAAGATGTGCAAGTTAGGTGGATTGGCCACGCTAAATTGCCCCCCCAGCTTTTGAACAATGTCAAACATAGTTAAATGGGAGTGAATTGAGAATTATCTGTCACTTATATTTGACCCCTGTGTTTTGGTGTGAAACGTTCTGCAGCCGAAATCCCGTTCATGTATAAGAAAGGAGGGGTGACAGCAAATCCGTACTGAGCCTGGATTTTCTCATCTCCCTCAGTGACTTTTCCTGTTTCTCCATCATGAAGGCCGAATTTTTCAAAAATATAGTTCAGTTAAATCTCTGCCATTCCCCCAATTCATGTCTGTCTATTTGAGGACACATTACCATTCGACTGTTCTATGTTCAATTTGTTTTGGGTGGTGATTAAAATATAAACTACGTCTACAAAGTCATTAAATTCTTTTGTAAACTGACCAAACTGCCAAGATCCGCACTTTGTTTTTTCATGTATGGAACGATCTGTCTGGACTGTGCGCAGAACAATACTTTTCACTGTACCTCGGTACCCGTGACAATAAATCAAATCCAATCAGAGACAGTTTCTTACTCGTCTTCAGGTTGAACAATGAGCCGCCTTAAACATTATTAATTCATGGGAGGTGGGGGTCACTGGCTGGGCCAGCATTTACTGCTCATTCCAATGACCCTTGAACTGTGTGTCTTGTGAGGCTATTTCAGGAGGCATTTCAAGTCAAACACAACATTGCTGTGGATCTGGAGTCACGTGTAGGCTAGGCCACATAAGGAGAGCAGATTTCCAAAAGGACATTTGTGAACCAGACGGGTTTTTACAACAATCCACAATGTCATCATTACCTTTGAATTTGAGACTTTTATTCAATTTCAATATCTGTCACAGGCAGATTCGATCCCAGATCCCCAGAGCATTAACCTGGGTCTCTGGATTACTCGCCCAGTAACAATACCATTACTCCACTGCCTGGCCCACACAGTCTTAGCAGAATATGATGTCTTGTAACTTCACAAAATTATAAATTAATTTATTTTTCAAACAAATTCAGATAGCTCTGCAGTTTCTGGAAACATTTTGGTTGATCGTATTATTTTTGAAATAAAGATCTAGTCTTTACAATATAATTACCCAATACACCAATTCACTAATGATGATCAATGTTCACTACTGAATAATCATTAATTTAATTATTATTTTTTTGCAATGAAATCAATACATAGCTAATAGTATAAAGGTACAGAAGGTGAAATGGCTGCAGGAAGCCACATGTTCGAGGTATCAAAGGGCTTTCTTGACCTTGTTACCAATGACAGTGAATACACTATGAAAATAACAATTTTAAAACTAAATGTGATTACACATGCGTACTTACAGCTTCCTACATTACAAGAATGAATATGTTTCAAAAGTACTCCATTGGCTTTAAAACACTTTAGAAGGTCAAATGGGAGTAAGGTTTTACAGAAATGTACATTTGTTCTAATTGTTCACAAATTAGGATGTATTACACTCAGTGTCCTCACCAGAATCATTGATAAAAGATTGGAGTCTTAATTTTGTGTAATAACCACGGTGTTGACACCATTTTGAATACTCTGTGAAACTCCAGACACACCATATGCAATTATTTGTTGTAAAACACAGCGAGTTGTTGTGATTTGGAATGCACTGTCCATAAATGGTGCTGGAATCTGATTGGACTGGAACATCCAAAAGGGAATTTGGTGCATTCTGGAAAAGAAAACAAAATCGTCGAACTATGGGATTAAATGGGTCGCTCTACAAAGAGCTGGCATGGGAAAAATGGGCCAAATAGACTCCTCTGCGCTCTAGCTGCCTTGTGTACATGTAAAGCGAGTGGTAACAACCTGGAATCTACTGCCTATGAGGGTCGGAGATGCAGAGATTTTTTTTCTTTTTTAAAATAAATTTAGGTACCCAATTATTGTTTTTTTCCAATTAAGGGCCAATTTAGCGTGGCCAATCCACCTATCCTGCACATCTTTTGGGTTGTGGAGGTGAAACCCACGCAGACATGGGGAGAATGTGCAAACTCCACACGGACAGTAACCCAGGACCGGGATTTGAACCCGGGTCCACAGCACCGCAGTCCCAGTGCTATCCACTGCATCACATGCCGCCCTGGAGATGCAGAGATGATGGAATGATTTCAATGGGAAATTGGACAGGCACTGAGAGAAATAAACCCACAGGGATTCGGGGAATGGGGCAATGGACAGACTGGCTTCCTCCACAGGGAGCCGACACGGTCCCAAAGGGCTGAATGGCCCATTCCCCAACATCCAGATGCTGTGATCTCAGGAGAGAAATTCAGCTGCTCCAGTCACTCCAACTAACTGGAGTCCCTCATCTCTGGTGCCATTCTCGTTAATGTCCTCTACACCCTAACTTAGAATTTCACATCTTTCCTAAAGTGTGGGGCCCATATCTAGGGTTCCATAGGGGATAGAATTGAAAAGCACGGAGGAAATGTTCAACTTGTTCAGAACCAGGGTTAGACTACACTGGGAGCACTGACAACATTGGCGATCTCCATTTAGAAAAAGGAAATAGAGGCACTGGATAAGGTGCAACAAAGATTCATAATATACAGAACTGAGAGCATTTAACACTCAGGAAAGGCTGGGGCTGCTTTTTTCTGGAAAAGATAAGACTGATGGGTGACCTGATGGAAGTCTTTCAGATTATGAAGGGATTCAATAATCCAAGAGGAATTTCAGTAACACCTCTTTACCCAGCGAGTGGTGAGAATGTGGACTCGTTACCACAGCGAGTGGTTGAGGTGAACAGCGTGAATCCATTGAACGTAAAGCTAGATACATACATGAGGGGATGTATGTCTGTATCGGTTGATGGGGAGGCTCATGCGGAGCATAAATACTGACACAGACCATGGCTAACCTCAGCCGCTATGGGAATTTAACCTGTGCTGTTGGTGTCACTCAGCACAAACCAGCCATCCAGACAACTGAGCTAACCGATCCCCATGTAAATCTGTAATAAATCCTTAAATATCAGTGATTGCCTGTCTCCCACCATACTATTTAATGTAGTTTCCCAGTGCACCTCAGACAACTTGGCCCTCATACCCTGATAGTTTTCTTCAGTGAGAAGCACCAAAATAAAAAAAAAGAACCATGTAACCACCATAGCCCATGTTCATGGCAATGTGGCATGATTTTTGGGGTTTCCAAACAGAAATGGTAATGAAACATCTTCTAATCTCCAAACCCCCTTTCACTTTTTGATCCTTGTGAAATGTGAGACCAGGAATTTGCAAGAAGGCTCAGAGAGAATCAGCCCACTGGGGGAGAAGCCGTGAGACCAGCCAGTCCAGCAGAAAGAACCCTCTGACCATCCCCATTGACCAACAGAATGAACAAAATGCAGTCCTGGGTGTAATTGAGAACAGAAACAATAACAGCAGAATCCAATCCCTGTAATCAGTTGTGAATTTGTTGGTGTCTCAGAAAGAGCGATGAATCCCTTCGCACATTGAGGGCAGTGAACGGCCTGAACAAAAAGGAAAGGTAGTGGAGTGGCAGTGCTGGTTAAAGAGGAAATTAATGCAATAGTGAGGAAGGATATTAGCTCCGACAATGTGGAATCTGTATGGGTAGAGCTGAGAAACACCAAGGTGGAAATAAATTAGTAAAGAAATCCCCAAACTGCAGTGGTGATGTTGGGAATGGCATAAAACAGGAAATTAGGCTGATTGTAAAAGTTTCTATCGGTATGTGAAGAGAAAAAGATTGGTGAAGACAAATGTAGGTTCCTTACAGTCAGAAACAGGGGAATGTATAATAGGCGACAAAGAAATGGCTGAGCAAATAAATACATACTTTGATTCTGTCTTCACAAATGAAGCCACAAATCAGATACCAGAAATGTTGGGGAACGCAGGATTTAGTGAGAGGGAGGAACTGAAGATCAATATTAGTAAAGAAATGGTGTTGGGGAAATTGATGGGATTGAAGGCTGATAAAATCCCCAGGGCCTGATAATCTGCGACCAAAGTACTTCAGGCTCTCGAAATAGTGGATGCATTGGTGGTCATCTTCCAGGATTCCATAGACCCTGGAACAATTCCTGCAGACTGGAGGGTGGTTTATGAAATTCAACTATTTAAAAAGGATACAGAGAGAAAACAGGGAATTATAGACCAGTAAGCCTGACATGGCAGTGGAGAAAATTTTAGAATCCATTATCAAAGATTTTAAAGCAAAGCACTTCGAAACCAGTGGCAGGATCGGACAGAGTCAGCATGGATTTGTGAAGAGGAAATCATGCTTGACAGATCTACTGAATTCTTCAAGGGTGTAATTGGTAGAGTTGATGAGGGGGAGCCAGTGGATGTGGTATATTTGGACTCTCAGATGGCTTTTGACAAAGTCCCGCACAAGAGATTAGCGTGTAAAATTAAAGCACATGGGATTAGGGGTAGTGTATTGAGATGGTCAGAAAACTGGTTCAAAAACTATTCACGTACCCTGCACATCATTGGTTTATCGGGGTGAGACCCACACAAACAGGGGGAGAACTTCTCTCCACATGGACAGTGATCCAGGCCCAGGATTGAACCCTCGTCTTCAGCTCCGTGAGGGAGCAGTGCTAACCACTGTGTCACCCTATATATTAACAATTTAGATGAGGGAACAAAATGCAATATCTCCAAATTTGCAGATGACACCAAGTTGCTTGGGCCGGGAGGCGGAGGGTGAGCTGTGAGGAGGATGCAGAGATCCTTCAGAGTGATTTGGACAAGTTGAGTGAGTGGGCAAATGAATGGCAGGTGCAGTATAATTATGAGAAATGCAAGGTTATCCACTTTTGGGAGCATAAGCAAGAAGGCAGACTATTATCTGATTGGTCATGAATTAGAAGGGAATGTGCAACGAGATCGGGTATCCTCATACAGCAGTCGCTAAAGGTAACCATGCAGCTACAGCAGGCGGTAAAGAAAGCAAATGATATGCTCGCCTTCATTGCGAGCGGATTCGAGTACAGAAGCGGGGATATCTTGCTGCAATTATACAGGGTCTTGGTGAGAATATTGTGTGCAGGTTTGGTCTCCGAATCTGAGGAAGGATGTTCTTGCTCAAGAGGGACCACAGCACAGGTTTTTCCAAGCTGATTCCTAGCATGGTGGGACAGTTGCATGAGAGACTGAATCAGTAGGTTTGTATTTGCTGGCAATTGACAAGAATGAAAGGGTTGTGGGGGGGGAGAGAAATCTCATTGAAACCTATAATATTCTAACAGGACTTGACAGGGTAGATGCAGGAAAGATTTTCACGATGGTGGGCGGGTACAGAACCAGAGGTCACAATCTGAGGATACGGGGGAGACCATTAGGACATACATTTTAAAAAAAATTTAAAGTACCCAATTAATTTTTTCCAATTAAGGGGCAATTTAGCGTGGCCAATCCACCTAACCTGCAATCTTTGGATTGTGGGGGCAAAACCACACAGACATGGGAGAATATGCAAACTCTACATGGACAATGACCCAGAGCCGGGATCAAACCTGGGACCTCGGCGCCGTGAGGCAGCAGGGCTAACCCACTGTGCCACCGTGCTGCCCCAGTTTAGGACAGAGATGAGGAGAGATTTCTTCATCCAGAGAGTGGTGAGTCTGTGGAATTTGTTACCACAGGAAATAGTTGAGGCCAATACATTGTATGTTTTCAAGAAACATTTAGATATAGCACTTTGGGCGAAGGGGATCAAAGGATATGGAGGGGAAATCGGGATTTGGCTATTGAGTTGAATGATAAGCCATGACCATAATGAATGGCAGAGCAGGCGCAAAGGGCCAAATGATCTGTTCCTGCTCCTATTTTATATGTAATCCCTGCCCACACTGTGAGCAGGTGAATGGTCTCTCCCCAGTGTGAACTCGCTGATGTCTCTGCAGACTGGATAACTGAGGGAATTCCTTCCCACACTGAGAGCAGGTGATGGTCTCTCCTCAGTGTGAACTCGCCTGGTGTGTCAGCAGGGTGGATGAATCAATAAATCCCTTCCCACACTGAGAGCAGGTGAATGGCTTCTCCCCAGTGTGAATTCGTGATGTTTCCGCAGGGTGGATGAATCAATAAATCCCTTCCCACACTGAGAGCAGGTGAATGGCTTCTCCCAGTGTGAATCGCTGGTGTGACTGCAGGGTGGATAACTGAGTGAATCCCTTCCCACATTGAGAGCAGGTGAATGGCTTCTCACCAGTGTGAACTCGCTGATGTTTCCGCAGGGTGGATGAATCAACAAATCCCTTCCCACACTGAGAGCAGGTGAATGGCTTCTCCCCAGTGTGAACTCGCTGGTGTGACTGCAGACTGGATAACTGTGTGAATTCATTCCCACAGGACGGCGCAGGTGAATGGCTTCTCCCCAGTGTGAATTCGCCTATGTTTCCGTAGGGTGGATGAATCAATAAATCCCTTCCCACACTGAGAGCAGGTGAATGGCTTCTCCCCAGTGTGAACTCGCTGGTGTGACTGCAGGGTGGATAACTGAGTGAATCCCTTCAAACACTGAGAGCAGGTGAATGGTCTCTCCCCAGTGTGAATTCGCTGGTGTGTCTGCAGGGTGGATAACTGAGTGAATCCCTTCCCACATTCAGAGCAGGTGAATGTCTTCTCCCCAGTGTGAATTCGCTGATGTTTCCACAGGGTAGATGAATCAATAAATCCCTTCCCGCACTGAGAGCAGGTGAATGGCCTCTCCCAGTGTGAACTCGCTGGTGTTTCTGCAGGTTGGATGCTTGAGTGAATTCCTTCCCACACTTGGAGCAGGTGAATGGCCTCTCCCCAGTGTGAACGCGCTGGTGTTTCCGCAGGGTGGATAAATCAATGAACCCCTTCCCACACTGAGAGCAGATGAATGGCCTCTGCCCAGTGTGACTGCGGCGATGAATCTCCAGCACAGATGGGACTCTGAATCCCTTCCCACAGTCCCCACATTTCCACGGTTTCTCCATCTTTTGGGTCTCCTCGTGTCTCTCCAGATTGGACAATCAGTGGAAGCTTTGTCTACACACAGAACATGTGCACTGTGTCCCCTCACTGTGAAAGACGTGATTTTTTTCAGGCTGTGTAATAGTTGAAACTCTTTACACAGTCAGTTCACTGGAACACTCTCACTCAGGTGTGTGTTGTGTGGGTCTCGGTGCTTTTCCAGTCACATTCACATTTAAATCTTTTGAAGCCGACAGATTGGACAAACATTTCTCCTTCTTGCTGATGATATTCAGAACCCAATGATATTCAGTTCAGAATTAATCGAGAGAGTTTGTCACATCGAGACGTGATGTTTGAGATTTCTGTCCATAATTCCTCCTCTTCCCACCATCCTTTAAATTCACAAAAGTCATCAGTTAGTACAGAAAGAAATTAACAGGAACATCATTGCAATGTAAGCCTACCTGTGACAATCAAGATCATTATTATTAAAATTCAGGACAATTCTAGTTCTTATGGAACATAATTTTCTCTCGTTCTTCAAATGCTGTAAATCTCCATCCCACACAATCTCCCTCCATTCTCACTCTGCTGTATCTAATATTCACCCTCCCAATTCTCCTGAAGGTGCTGATTCATGTTGATTGACAGATCCAAGCTCAGCTCACTGCTGACCAGGACACAGAGATTAGAATAGGAGCAAGAGTAGGCCATCGGAAATCTATAATGTAACTACAGTCTATATTACAAGACAAGAAATAATAATATTTAATTTATTACAGAACTGTAAATAATATATCTAATCTGTACCATGTAACAACACTGGATGTATCTCTGTCCATTATTAATTTAATGTCTCCTGAAATGTCAGCCATCTCCTGGGGAACCCACCCCTTTAATTGTGAACATTAGGAAAGAGACCATACTTTAAAAAATTTTTTTTTTTTTAAGAGTAACCAATTATTGTTTTTCCAATTAAGGTGCAATTTACTGTGGTCAATGCACCTACCCTGCACATCTTTGGGTGTGGAGGGGATGCCCATGTAGACACAGGGAGATGTGCAAACTCCACACGGACAGTGAACCGAGAAGGAGATCAAACCCGGGTCCTTGGCGCCGTGAGGCAGCAGTGCTAATCGCTGTGCCACCAGAAACCAGTCCTTTAGTCAGACAAATAAACGCGCAACCCTGTTCAGAAGCGTTGGTGGAGGAGTTGGAAAACACTTTGTGGAGCCGTGAACCTGTCATGTAATTTTTTTCCCCAATAAAGGGGCAATTTAGCTTAGTTCTAGGATGGCTGAAATCATCAATGACGACTCTGATCTCTGGCAAGGAGGAAACCCTGGCAGGTGGCGGGGAGGATTCACAAAACACCCGCTGGGGCCCCAAAACCCCCAATAAGACCCATTGGTTTTATTGTCAGTCTGCATACAGGAGCTGGAGAACTGAACCAGGCAGAGGAGAGGGAGGGAGAAAACTGGGAGTGGAGGAAAGAAATAGTGCAGATGGTGAGATGGGTTTTGGATTTCAGCCCAGGGAGGAGGGAGAGTGTGTGGGATGGGGATTACAGCTTTGGTGGAGCAAGAGAGGAAAAAATGTTCCAGAGAAACTAGAATTGTCTGTTCAGAATTTCTACCCTGGGGCTGACAGTGATAGCTTTTGTTTTAATTCCAAAAAAAAATCCCTCCTCAGCTCAGCTTTCTGTCTATTTTCCTGCCTGAACCCCATAACTCTTAACTCCATTGTCCGTCAAATATCTGTCAAACCCCGTGTTTGAATATAATCAATGAACCCCCAGACTTCGCTGCTCACTGTGTAGAGAAATCCAAAGACTAACCTTCAGAACAGCATATTCTTTTTATTGTCACAGGTAGGCTTACATTAACACTGCAATGAAGTTACTGTGAAAAGCCACTAGTTCGCCACATTCCGGCACCTGTTTGGGTACACAGGGAGAATTCTGAATCTCCAGATTACCTAACAGCAAATCGTTCAGGACGATGTGGGAGGAAACCAGAGCACCGGTAGGAAACCACGGCAGACACGGGGAGAACGTGCAGACTCCGCACAGACAGTGACCCAAGTGGGAATCGAACCCAGGTCCCTGGCGATGTGAAGCAACAGTGCTAACCACTGTGCGACCGTGCCGCTACATTAGATATATCCTCTGGCCAATGTTAATTTACTGTCCCTGAAATGTCAGCCATATCCTGGGGAAACCAGCCCCTTAATTGGGAACATTAGGACAGAGAGCATTCCTTTTAACTTGACAAATAAATGAATCAAGCTGAGGACACTGTAAGCTGTGAAGTATTTTCGGGCACTAGGACCTGGCCTGGAACAGACTATGAAGCCCCGCCCATTATTGTACGTCACCCACAACCCCGCATGCGCACTGCTCCATCTGAATCAAGATGGCGGCCGTTAAACTGGGCCTGTTATCGGGAAAAAGACCCGAAGCTGCAAACGCAGGACCTGCAGGTACGTATTTCCTGTTTAGGGCCTTCACGCGGTGTTTAAAAACTCTCTCCTTCCAGAGCTGGCTCTATCGCTTCGTTCGGATTTCCACATCCTTACCCGCTGCCGAGGACACAAAGAAGCGTCTTTCCCAGGCGCCATCACACACTGCGCATGCTCCAACTACTCCCAGTCAATGCACCTGCGCACTGCTGTCCTGCGGTGTCGATAGGGGACATTCACCACCGCGGGGAATGCCGGGAAGTCCCCACGCCAGCGTGCAAGAGTTGGTGTTTTATGCCAGGAAAATTGGCACAAAACAGCCACTGATTTCTCTGCTCCGAGGGAGGGGGTCGGGGACTAGCAGGGAGGCAGCGTAGAGCTCCCATCTCTAGATTCTGATACAGCCTGGAGGATTGCTGGGTCCGTGGCTGCGCATGCGCTGGGTGAGACCAGCAGCGGCCTCGCTGTGCTTCAAGGCAGACTATGCCCGGGACCCGAACCGCAAAAGTAGTTAGACCACTTTGGCCGCTCGCATGCCCGGACCTCCCCCCTACAGTGCTCCCAATTGAGCCCTCCCTGCTCGCAGATCGGCCCTTCCCCGACTGAATATGATGCAAGGTTGCTGAACGGCTGGGACCATGAGAATCCGACGCGTCGCGAACTCGGCCGGTTGGAGACGGAGCATTGCGGGGCGGTCCTTCCGGCAATGGTCTCAGGCCATGCGCATACTCCTAGAATGCACCGATTTCAGGGGGCAGAGCTTCCGATACCCGTGGCAATCCCGATTTTGGCGTCAAAACAGATTCTCCGCCCCGTCACCGAACACGATTCCGTGTCGGGGATCGGGAGAATCTAGCGCCTTGTTGTGCGTACAATCCAGACAGATCATTCCTTAGATGAAAAACAGAGGATATACAACAGATACACAATGTAAATACATAGACACAAACATCGGGTGAAGCATACGGAGTGCAGCATTATTCAGTCGAGAAGTTCGTGGAGAGATCAGATCAGTCCATAAGAGGGCATTCAGGAGTGTGATAACAGCGTTCAAGAAGCTGTTTTGGATCTGTTAATGCGTGATCTCAGACCTTTGTGTCCCTCCTGTCCGATGGGAGGAGTCTTTGATTATGCTGCCACACTTTCCCAAGACAGTGGGGGATGTGTAGACAGAATCAATGGATGGGAGGCGGGTTTGCGTGATTGACTGGGTTGTGTCATGGATCTCTGTAGCTTCTGATGGTCTGTGCTGCAGCAGTTGTCAAGCAGGCTGTTGACGCAGCCAGGAGGATATTTTCTATGCAGCATCTGTAAAAACCGGTAAGAGTCAACATGGACATGCTGAATTTCCAGAGTTTCCTGAGGAAGTATAGGCGCTGTTATGCTTTCTGGGTCGTAGCGTCGATGTCGGAAACCCTATCCATCTAATATTGGAAAATAGATATCTAATGAGAGGGAAATCAATTTGTGTATCCTTTTAAGTGTAGCCAATCCACCTACCCCTGCACATCTTTGGATTGTGGCGTCAGACCCACGCAGACAACGGGGAGAATAATTTATGTATCCTAAAATATAGATAGATTGGAGAGTTGGCAGAGAAATGGCAGATGGAGTTCAATCCAGGCCAATGCGAGGTGATGCATTTTGGAAGAATCAAATTCAAGAGCGGACTATAATGGTTAATGGAAGGGTCTTGGGGAAAATTGATGTGCAGAGAGATCTGGGAAGTTCAGGTCCATTGTCCCCTGAAGGTGGCAATGCAGGTGATAGAGTGGTCAAGAAGGCATACAGCATGCTTGCCTTCATCGGACGGGGTATTGAGTACAAGAGTTGGCAGGTCATGTTACAGTAGTATCAGACTTTGGTTCGGCCACATTTGGAATACTGCGGCAGGTTCTGGTCACACACATACCAGAAGGATGTGGATGCCTTGGAGTAGGGTGCAGAGGAGATTCACCAGGATGTTGCTTGGTATGGGAGGTGCTAGCTATGAAGAAAGGATGAGTAGATTAGGATTGTTTTCGTTGGAAAGAGGGAGGTTGAGGGGGGACCTGATTGAGGTCTACAAAATTATGAGAGGTATGGACAGGGTGGACAGCAACAAGCTTTTCCCAAGAGTGGGGGTGTCAGTTACAAGGGGTCACGATTTCAAGGTGAGAGGGGGAAAGTTTAAGGGAGATGTGCGCGGAAAGTTTTCTACGCAGAGGGTGGTGGGTGCCTGGAATGCTTTACCAGCGGAGGTGGTAGAGGCGGGCACGATAGCATCATTTAAGAAGCGTCTAGACAGGTATATGAATGGGCGGGAACAGAGGGAAGTAGACCTTGGAAAATAGGAGACAGGTTTAGATAAAGGATCTGGATCGGCGCAGGCTGGGAGGGCCGAAGAGCCTGTTCCTGTGCTGTAATTTTCTTTGTTCTTTAATGAACATCGATATGTAGAGAGGAAGATGAAAGGCCTTTAAACACCTCACTTGGCATAGAACTGTCAAAAACTCAAAACAGGAGCTTCAGGAAATCAAAGTACTGACCAATAGCAAACTGCTCAGTTGTTGGAAGACATTTTTAAAATATAAATTGTTGGACCCCGGTTTGATTCCCGTTGGGTTACTGTCTGTGCTGAATCTGCATGTTCTCCCCGTGTCTGTGTGGGTTTTCTCCAGGTGCTCCGGTTTCCTCCCACAGTCCACAGGTTAGGTGAATTGGACATTATGAATTCTCCCTCAGTGTACCCGAACAGTAACTTCATTGCAGTGTAAGCCTACTTGTGACACTATTAAAAAAATTACATTCACTCAGATTCCAGCCCTCAAGTCTGGTGACAGACCTCACTGCTCCCTTGCCCTTCTGGCCTGTGAGCTCCTCTTGCTGCTGTTCCCAGGACAATCAATGTCCACTCTCCCACATTACTCTGTCTGATAGAGTTCAGAGGCTCAGAGGGGGAAAGAAATGAGGACATGAATCTGAATTCAGAAATACAGTTAAAGAAACATGATTCAATTGATAAACTTAAGGATTTAAGTCACAGTATTTGATTGCAAT
>NW_024055467.1:341929-347340 GCF_902713615.1 Scyliorhinus canicula
AAGGTAGAGATAGAAGGTTCTTGATTAAGAAGGGGATCAGGGGTTATGGGGAGAAGGCAGGTGAATGGAGATGAGAAAATATCAGCCATGATTGAATGGCGGAGCAAATTCAATGGGCCGAGTGGCCTAATTCTGCCCCAATATCTTATGATGTGAAGAAAAACATTATGTGCTGCATGTGGGATCATTAATGCACTGCTCGAAAATGTGGTAGAGGCATATTCAATTGATACCTTGAAAACAGAATTGGACAACTATCTGTTGCTATCAGATCAGCCATGACCTTATTAAATGGTGGAGCAGACTGGGCTGAATAGCCAACTCCAGCTCCTTGGCCATTTGTTCGTATCTTTTCAGAAGAAAAATTCTGCAGAGTTCAGGGCCAATGACAGGGGATTGTGACTGTTGCAGAAGTTGGCACAGATACAATTTGTTCAGTGCCTTGTTTTGTGCTGTCACCTTTCTATGCCACTGTGTTACATAGAGCATAGAACAGTACAGCACAGAACAGGCCCTTCGGCCCTCGATGTGCCGAGCATTGTCCGAAACCAAGATCAAGATATCCCACTCCCTGTCATTCTGGTGTGATCCATGTGCCTCTCCAATAACGCTTGAAAGTTCCTAGTGTCTGACTCCACTATCTCAGCAGGCAGTCCATTCCGCACTCTAACCACTCTCTGAGTAAAGAACCTACCTCGGATATCCCTCCTATATTTCGAGGGCAGCACGGTAGCATAGTGTTAGCACAATTGCTTCACAGCTCCAGGGTCCAGGTTCGATTCCCGCTGGGTCACTGTCTATGTGGAGTCTGCACGTTCTCCCCGTGTGTGCGTGGGTTTCCTCCCACAGCCCAAAGATGTGCAGGTTAGGTGGATTGGCTATGCTAAATTGCCCTTAGTCTAAAATTGCCTTTAGTGTTGGGTGGGGTTACTGGGTTATGGGGATAGGGTGGGGTGTGGGCTTGGGTAGGGTGCTGTTTCCAAGAGCCGGTGCAGACTCGATGAGCTGAATGGCCGCCTTCTGCGCTGTAAATTCTATATCTATATCCCACCCTGTATCTTATAGTTATGCCCCCTGTAACAGCTACATCCACCCGAAGAAATAGTCTCTGAACGTCCACTCTATCTATCCCCTCACCAACTTATAAACCTCTATTAAGTCGCCTCTCATCTGCCTCCGCTCCAAAGAGAAAAGCCCTAGCTCGCTCAACCTTTCCTCAGAAGACCTATCCTGCAAACCAGGCAGCATCCTGGTAAATCTCCTTTGCACCCTTTCCAATGCTTCAACATCCTTCCTATAATGAGGTGACCAGAACATAGAAATAGAACATTACAGCGCACTACGGGCCCTTCGGCCCTCGATGTTGCTCCGACCTGTGAAACCATCTGAAGCCTATCTGACTTGCACTATTCCATTTTCGTCCATATGTCTATCCAGTGACCACTTAAATGCCCTTAAAGTTGGCGAGTCTACTACTGTTGCAGGCAGGGCGTTCCACACCCCTACTACTCTCCGAGTAAAGAAACTTCCTCTGACATCTGTCCTATATCTACTACCCCTCAATACTCCAAATGGGTTTCAACAGGATCATGTATAGTTGCAGCATAGTTGCGGCTCTTAAACTCAAGCCCCCCGTAAATAAATGCTAACACACTATAAGCTTTCTTCACGGCTCTATCCACTTGAGTGGCAACCTTCAGAGATCTGTGGACATGAACCCCAAAATCTCTCTGTTCCTCCACATTCCTCAGAACCCTGCCATTGATCCTGTAATCTGCATTCAAATTTCTCCGACCAAAATGAATCACCTCGCACGTATCAGTGTTATGAGGGAAATGCAGTGCACCAATGTAAGAGAAGCAATTGCTCCCTTGATATGGATTGGATTTGTTTATTGTCACGTGCACCGAGGTACAGTGAAAATTATTATTCTGCGAGCAGCTCAAACAGATCATTTTGTACATGAAAAGAAATTAAACTAAAAAGAAAATACATAATAGGGCAACACAAGGTACACAATGTTGATATATAGACAAAGGCATTGAGTGAAGCATACTACTACAGGAGTGTAGTATTAATCAGGTCAGTCCATAAGAGGGTTGTTCAGGAGTCTGGTAATAGTGGGGAAGAAGCTGTTTTGAATCTGATCGTCCGTGTTCTCAGACTTTTGTATCTCCTGCCCGATGGAAGAAGTTGGAAGAGTGAGTAAGCTGGGTGGGAGGGGTCTTTAATTATGATGCCCGCTTTCCCCAGGCAGCGGGAGGTGTAGATAGAGTCAATGGATGTGAGGCAGGTTTGTGGATGGACTAGGCTGCGTTCACTACTCTCTGAAGTTTCTTGTGGTCTTGGGCCGAGCAGTTGCCATACCAGGCTGTGATGCAGCCAGATAGGATGCTTTCGATGGTGTATCTGTAAAAGCTGGTAAGAGAGTGTGGACATGCCAAATTTCCTTGTTTCCTGAAGAAGTATTGTGCTGTTGTGCTTTCTTGGTTGTAGCGTTGATGTGCGTGGCCAGGACAGATATTGATGATGGAAACCCTGTGCCCCAGTGCAGGAGAGGCTGGTGTGGAGCTGTGAGCTGACATACATGGCTGGCTAAAGACAAGGCAGATGTCAAGAGCCTTGGAGCGAAAACAGGTCTGGAGGGAGTGGGTCAAAAAACCTAGGGAGTTGCATTTTGCATGAATCGTGAGTGTGACCCAGTCACAATATGAACAGTAAACAAACCTATCACTGGTTTGATGAGATGATTTACCGTGTCCCAGGTGTTGTAAATACTGTACATACTGTAGATCAGCCTGCTTGCTGCCCATGTCTAAGTCATATCATCAGAATAATGTGCTTCTGTATTAAATAAAGTATCCAACCTCTCATTGTGCTTCATGCCCAGCATCTTGACTAACTGGAATCTTCTGTTTTGCTAACTGGGAAAAGAATCTTCCTGTTTACTAATTGCTCTATGGCGGCTGTGTTACCCAGAATCCCCCGCTGCAGAAAGTCCCCATCAGTGAGTGAACGAGGCCAGTGCACAGGTGCAGTGTGGGTGTGTGCTCTGAGCATGCTCAGTGTCAGTCATGGTGAGACAGTGAGGAGGAGCTGGGTTGACACAACAGTGAGCTGTACCCCTGTGAGACGGGCATCTCCCAGTCTCTGTTTGACTCTCCTGCAGCTTCCTGTCATGGTTGAGTTGGACAAGGAACCCTCATCATTTGAGCTGGAAAAGGCCATTGATTGCTGAGCAAGCAGAAAGGTGCCCAGCAAGGATGGAATTCCAGCTGAACTGCTCACACACAGAAAGTCCCATCGACTGTCACACCTTCCTGCCCTCCCCTTTTGGGCTGTGAGACTGGTCCATGGAACATGTGTGATGCAATAAAAACAGCAGTGACAGAGGGACAGCATCAACTACAGGGACATCTCACTCCTTAGAGTCAGGGGAAGACCTTCACTTGGGTGATGTTTAAAAGATTCATCTACATGCAGACTGAGTTTATCCAGAAGCACAGTGCGGTTTCTGTGCTGACAGATCTACAGTGAACATGATCTTCTCACACACCAGCTACAAGGGAAGAAACAATTGGGATTTGATCTAAAGTGTTGTGTTGAGAAAGTGAAATGTTCTAATTACTGAGTGAAAGTAAACCTTTCAGTGTGAATCACAATTTACTGGTACAATTGGAAAAGGCACCAAAATGTTTCAATCTCTGAAGATAAACTTCAGCCTTGAAGTTATGTTTCAGAGCTCACAAGATGTGGGAAGCTTTGTGAATGTTTTCTCTTCCCTTTTGTAAACAAGCAGAGAAGTTAACCCTTTCCCTGACAGCACGGCAATGATTTGAAATAAAGACTTTGACTTTTAAAGATTTGGCTTCATCCCATTTGTTGGGGTCATATTTCCGGCTGTGCGAATCATCGCGGGTGGGATGGAAATTTGCCGGAACATTTTTATTAATAATACTGATCTTTATTGTCACAAGTAGTCTTACATTAACACTGCAATGAAGTTACAGTGAAAAGCCCCCAGTCAGCACATTCCAGAGCCTGTTCAGGTACACAGAGGGAGAATTCAGAATTGTCATGTGAGAGTACCTTTAAAAATGAGTTTATCAAATAGCTGCAGTGAAGACAGACAGCCCAGCTCCACCCACACTAACAAATCACTAACACTGTGTATTTATATAGCGCCTTTCATGTAATGAACCATTCTGAGTGCTCCATAGGTGGGTTAAAAAGCAATATTTGACACAGTGATGTCAGAAGATAAGAGAGCAGGGCAGATGGTCAGAGGTAGGATTTAACGAGTATCTTTAAAAAGAATAGGAAGATAGAGAAGTCAAGAGGTTTGGGGAGGAAATTCCAGAGTTTGTGACCTCAGCTCGAGGCATGGATACCAAACATGGAGTGAATAAACTAGGAATGGTAGGAAGCTGGAATGAGAGGAGTGCAGAGACCTTGGAGGTTGTGAGGCTGGAGCTGATTACAGACAATCGGAGATTGGAAGACATTCACTCCCTCATCCCACCTATTGACACCAATGAGTCCACACTGGGAAGAGACCGTTCAGCTGCTCTAGGTATGCGAAGGGATTAGCTCACTCAGCCAACCCGCTGAGACACCAGCGAGTTCACGTTCACGAGAGACCTTTTAAATACCCAGACTGCGGGAAACATTGTGGAGGTTCTGGGGAACTGATGTCCCAACAACTTGTTCACACTGATTCATTACATCATCCTACCTGCTAACACACCGGTGCATTCACACTGGGGAGAGGCCATTCACCTGCTCTGTGTGTAGGAAGGGAGTCACTCAGTCATCCCACCTGCAGACAACACCAACGGAGTTCACACTGGAGAGAGAACCGTTCATCTGCTCCAAACATGGGAAAGGGATTCACTCAGTCGTCCAACTTGCTGACACACCAACGCATTCATCTGGGGGATAAACATTCATCTGCTCTGAGTGTGGGAAAGGATCATTTGTACAGCCTACTTACTGAAACACCAGCGGGTTCACACTGGGGAGCACATTCACTGCTCCAAATGTGGGAAGCGCTTCTCTCATTCACACAGCAGCACATTCACACTAGAGAAGGCGTTTATCTGCTCCAAGTGAGAGAAGGGATTTGCTCATTCGTCCAAACTGCTGCGATACCAGTGGGTTCACAGTGAGGACAGACCCTTTTAAATGTCCAGACTGTGGGAAGTTCTATAAATGTTCTGAGAACTGATGTGCCATCAACGTGTTCACACGACGAGACCATTCAGGTGCTGAGTCACGGTGAGTCATAATAGGGACGGCCGTGTGTTTGTGTAGGGATTCAGTCAGTTACACAGTCTCCTGTGGACTGTCTTTCCACTTGCCCTGTGTGTGGAAATGTTTCAACTGACCTGATGAATCACCAACTGTTCAAA
>NW_024055468.1:0-69816 GCF_902713615.1 Scyliorhinus canicula
CCTTTTACAGAATATTTGCAGATGCAAACATCATGTCGAGATCTGACAGAGTCACTTGATTCATCAGGACCGGCCTTTCAACGTGGAAGGAGAAGTGTTTGTCTGTCTTTGGGAAAGCACCGAGACACAGACATCCAAGTAATTTTCCAGTTAGCTGGAGCTGAGCTTTAACCAATCACACAGCATGAAATTAAATTGCAGCATTGACATCAGGGAGACACCGTACTCAGGCTTCAACTGATGATCCAAGTTGGAGAGACATAAGGACATTCGTACCAAAGGAATCAAGAAGCAGCAATTGGACATTCAGCCCCGTGAGCCTGTTCCACCATTTAATAACATCACTGCTGATCTGATAGTGACCTCAAATCTGCATCCCACCTACACCTGATAACCCGTCGATAACCATGGAGAAACCGTGGAAATGTGGGGACTGTGGGATGGGATTCAATTACCCATCTGAATTGGAAACTCATCGACGTATTCACACTGGGGAAAGGCCATTCACCTGCTTTGTGTGTGGGAAGGGATTTACTCAGTTATCAATCCTTCTGAAACACCAACTTGTTCATAATGATCAGAGACCTTTTAAATGTGCTGACTGTGAGAAGAGCTTTAAAAGCAGAATTAATTTACTGACACATCAACGAACTCATGCTGGGGAGAGGCCTTTCACCTGCTCCATGTGTGGGAAGGGATTCACTCAATCATCCCACCTCCTGAAACATCAACTTGTTCATAATGATGAGAGACCGTTTAAATGTGCTGACTGTGAGAAGAGCTATAAAAGCAGAACTGATTTACTGACACATCAGCGCACTCACACTGGGGAGAGGCCATTCACCTGCTCCGTGTGTGGGAAGGAATTCATTCGGTCATCCCACCTCCTGGAACACCAACTTGTTCATACTGATCAGAGACCTTTTAAATGTGCTGACTGTGAAAAGAGCTTTAAACGCAGAATGGATTTACTGTCACATCAACGCACTCACACTGGGGAGAGGCCATTCACCTGTCTGGAATGTGGGAAGGGATTTAATGCTTCATCAAATCTCCGGGCTCACCGTCAGGTCCACTCTGACCAGAGACCGTTTAAATGTGCTGACTGTGAGAAGAGCTTTAAACGCAGAGAGGTTTTACTGATACATCAACGCACTCACACTGGGGAGAGGCCGTTCACCTGCTCCGTATGTGGGAAGGGATTCACTCGGTCATCACTCCTCCTGAGACACCAACGTGTTCACACTGATCAGAGACTGTTTAAATGTGCCGTCTCCGAGAAGAGCTTTAAAAGTAAAAGCTGTTTAGAACATAGATAGAACAGTACAGCACAGAACAGGCCCTTCGGCCCTCGATGTTGTGCCGAGCAATGATCAAACCCACGTATCCACCCTATACCCGTAACCCAACAACCCCCCCCCCTTTAACCTTACTTTTTAGGACACTATGGGCAATTTAGCATGGCCAATCCACCTAACCCGCACATCTTGGGACTGTGGGAGGAAACCGGAGCACCCGGAGGAAACCCACGCACACACGGGGAGGACGTGCAGACTCTGCACAGACAGTGACCTAGCCGGGAATCGAACCTGGGACCCTGGAGCTGTGAAGCATTTATGCTAACCACCATGCTACCGTGCTGCCCGTAATTGTGACTGGTCCAGATCCTGAGAGTGGCCACAGGCTCAGGCTGACTGGCTGATTGTCCAATATTAACAGTGAGAGTCTCAGTGGGACAATCAGACAATAATAGTGGAGATGGGGCCCAGAGGGGAAACAGCAAAGGATTCACTCACTTTGAGAGTAACAAACACCGTGTATGTTCCCATAATAAGTCAGGCTGCAGTGTGTGAGTGAACACATCATTGCATCCAATGTGGACACATAGAAACTCCTCAGTGTAAAAGGAGGCCATTCGGCCTATCGAGTCTGTACTGATACACGAACGCACTCACCCTGGGGAGAGGCCATTCACCTGCTCCATGTGTGAGAAGAGATTCACATGTTCATCCTACCTTCTGATACACCAGCGAGTTCACACTGGGGAGAGACCGTACACTTGCCCTGTGTGTGAGAAGAAATTCACTCGGTCATCCTACCTGACTTCACACCAGCTTGTTCACACTGATCAGAAACCTTTTAAATGTTCTGATTGTGAAAAGAGATTTAAAAGTAAATCGAACCTGCTGAAACACCAGCGAGTTCACGCTGAAACAGAATCATAGAATTTACAGTGCAGAAGGAGTGCATTCGGCCCATCGAGTTCACCGACCCTTCGAAAGAGCAGCTTCAGCCCATACCTCCAACCTAAACCATTACCCCACCTAACCTTTTTGGACACGAATGGCAATTTAGCATGGCCAATCCACCTGACCTGGACTGTGGGGGGGAAACCGGAGCACCCGGAGGAAACCCACACAGACGCTGGGACAACGCGCAGTCTCTACACAGACAGTGACCCAAGCCGGGAATCAAACCTGGGACCCTGGTGCTGTGAAGCAACAGTGTTAACCACTGCTGCTGTGTCGCCCACATGTGTGAGTGGTCCTGCGGAGAGGCTGTTTAACTGCTCTGTGTGTGGGAGGAGATTCACTCAGTCAAACAACCTGAACAGATATCAGCAATTTCACAGGCAGCAGCAGGGTTTGGATTCAGCTGTTGTTGCTGCTGTTAGTCACATCCAGGACTGAATGATGCCTGGACGTCTGTTTCCAGTGGGGACTCCACAGTTTTCCGGTATATATCAATGATTTAGACTGAAATGTATGCACCAGGATTATGCAAAAGCTGCTGATGTGTTTTGGACAATGAGGGAGAAAGCCATGGACTGGGTCAGGTGGACAGAAAAGTGGTAAATGGAAACTTAGATAATGAGAGGTTAGGAACACACTTCAGTTAACTCCCGATAGAAATAAGGTCACTTCAGGATAATGGAAAAAACTGATTGGTGGGGAAGCTACAAATAATCCTTTTTTAAAAAAAAAAAAATCAGAGAACCCAATTATTATTATTTTTTTCCAATTAAGGGGCAATTTAGCCTGGCCAATCCACCTAACCTGCACATCTTTGGGTTGTGGGGGTGAAACCCATGCAGACATGTGGAGAATGTGCAAACTCCACACGAACAGTGACCCAGGGCTGGGATTCAAACCCGGGTCCTCAGTGCTGCAGTCCCAGTGCTAACCACTGCTCCACGTGCTGCCCCAGCTACAAATAATTCTAATAACTTCATTGAACAGTTCTCAAATGGAAAGGCACTTGACCACATTAAAACTAAGGATCTACAATAGACGTTTGATCCAGTAAGTCATATTTAGGGCAAGATTATAAACAGAGGGCATTTATTTAATGTGATTAGAAAAGGAAGCAATGCTGAGCAAGGCAAGGAGAGTGGGCAAAGAAGTGGCAGATAAGAACATAAGAACATAAGAACTAGGAGCAGGAGTAGGCCATCTGGCCCCTCGAGCCTGCTCCGCCATTCAATTAGATCATGGCTGATCTTTTGTGGACTCAGCTCCACTTTCCGGCCCGAACACCATAACCCTTAATCCCTTTATTCTTCAAAAAACTATCTATCTTTACCTTAAAAACATGTAATGAAGGAGCCTCAACTGCTTCACTGGGCAAGGAATTCCATAGATTCACAACCCTTTGGGTGAAGAAGTTCCTCCTAAACTCAGTCCTAAATCTACTTCCCCTTATTTTGAGGCTATGCCCCCTAGTTCTGCTGTCACCCGCCAGTGGAAACAACCTGCCCGCATCTATCCTATCTATTCCCTTCATAATTTTAAATGTTTCTATAAGATCCCCCCTCATCCTTCTATATTCCAACGAGTACAGTCCCAGTCTACTCAACCTCTCCTCATAATCCAACCCCTTCAGCTCTGGGATTAACCTAGTGAATCTCCTCTGCACACCCTCCAGCGCCAGTACGTCCTTTCTCAAGTAAGATGGAATGCAATGTGGAAAAGTGTGAGGCTATGCACTTTGGAAGGAGAAATGGAGGCATAGACTATTTTCTAAATGGGAAAATGCTGAGGAAATCACAAGCACAAAGGGAATTGGGAGACCTTGTTCAAGATTCTCTTCAGGTTAACGTGCAGGTGCACTGCAGCCTCACGGCGCCGAGGTCGCAGGTTCGTTCCCGGCTCTGGGTCACTGTCCGTGTGGAGTTTGCACATTAGCCCCGTGTTTGCGTGGGTTTCTTCGCCCCACATACCAAAGATGTGCCGGGTAGGTGGATTGGCCACGCTAAATTTCCCCTTAATTGGAAAAAATGAATTGGGTACTCTAAATTTAAAAAACTGTAAAAACAAAAGGTTAATGTGCAGATTCAGTCGGCAGTTAGGAAGGCAAATGCAATGTATTCTTGTCGAGAGGGCTCGGATACAAGACCAGGGATGTACTTCTGAGGCTACATAAGGCCCTGATCAGACCCCATTTGGAGTATTATGAGCAGTTTTGGGCCCCGTATCTAAGGAAAGATGTGTTGGCCTTGGAAAGGGTCCAGAGGAGGTTTGCAAGAATGATCCCTGGAATGAAGAGCTTGTCGTATGAGGAACAGTTGAGGACTCTGGGTCTGTACTCGTTGGAGTTTAGACGGATATGGGGAATCTTATTAAAACTTTCAGAATACTGCGAGGCCTGGGTAGAGTGGACATGGAGAAGATGTTTCCATTTGACGGCAAAATTAGAAGCAGAGGACACAATCTCAGACCTAAAGGGGTGATCCATTAAAGCAGAGTAAGTAGTCTTACAACACCAGGTTAAAGTCCAACAGGTTTGTTTCCACTCACTATCTTTCGGGGCACAGTTCCTTCCTCAGGTGATGAAGAGGAATTAAAACACATGAGAAGGAATTTCTTCAGCCGGAGGGTGGTGAATCTGTGGAAGTCTTTGCCACAGAATGCCGTGGAGGCCAAATCACTGTCTTTAAGATAGAGATCGACAGGTTCTTGATTAACAAGGGGATCAGGGGTTATGGGGAGAAGGCAGGAGAATGGAGATGAGAAAAATATCAGCCATGATTGAATGGCGTAGCAGATTCAATGGGCCGAGTGGCCTAATTCTTCTACTATGTCTTATGATGTGAAGAAAAACAATCTGTGCTGCATGTGGGATCATGAATGCACTGCTCGAAAATATGGTGGAGGCAGATTCAATTGATGCCTTGAAAAGAGAAGTGGACAACTATTTGTTACATATCAGATCAGCCATGACCTTATTAAATGGTGGAGCACACTGGGCTGAATAGCCAACTCCAGCTCCTTGCTCATCTGTTTGTATCTTTTGAGGAGAAAAATATCTGCAGAGTTCAGGGCCAATGACAGAGGATTGTGACTGTTGCAGAAAGTTGGCACAGATACAATTTGTTGAGTGCCTTTGTTACATGCTGTCACCTTTCTATGCCTCTGTGTTATGAGGGAAATGCAGTGCACCAATGCAAGAGAGGCAGATTGCTCCCTCGAATGGGATTGGATTTGTTTATTGTCACGTGCACCGAGGTACAGAGAAAATTATTATTGTGCGAGCAGCTCAAACAGATCATTTCCTACATGAAAAGAAAGTAAACTAAAAAGAAAATACATAATAGGTACAACAAGGTACACAATGTTGATATATAGACAAAGGCATTGGGTGAAACATACAGGAGTGTAGTATTAATTAGATCAGTCCATAAGAGGGTTGTTTAGGAGTCTGGTAATAGTGGGGAAGAAGCTGTTTTCATCAGATCGTGCGTGTTCTCAGAGTAGTATCTCCTGCCCGATGCAAACAGTTGGAAGAGTGAGTAAGCTGGGTGGGAGGGGTCTTTAATTATGCTGCCCGCTTTCCCAAGGCAGCGGGAGGTGTGGATAGAGTCAATGGATGGGAGGTAGCTTTGTGTGATGGACTGGGCTGTGTTCACTACTCTCTGAAGTTTCTTGCGGTCTTGGGCTGAGCAGTTGCCATACCAGGCTGTGATGCAGCCAGATAGGATGCTTTCTATGGTGCATCTGTAAAAGTTGGTAAGAGTCAGTGTGCACATGTCAAATGTTCTTAGTTTCCTGAAGAAGTATAGGCGTTGTTGTGCTTTCTTGATGGTAGCGTCGATGTGCGTGGACCAGGACAGATTTTTGGTGATGGAAACCCTGTGCCCCAGTGCAGGAGAGGCTGGTTGTTGGGCAGTGTGAGCTGAACATACATGGCTGGATAAAGACCACGGCAGATGTCAAGGCCCTTGGAGTGAAAACAGGTCTGGAGGGAGTGGGTCAGTGAACCTGGGGAGTTGCATTTTGCATGAACCGTGAGTGTGACCCAGTCACAATTATGAACAGTAAACAAACCTATCACTGATTTGATGAGATGATTTACCATGTCCCAGGTGTTGTAAATACTGTACATACTGTAGATCAGCCTGCTTGCTGCCCATGTCTAAGTGATATCTTATCAGAATAATGTGCTTCTGTATTAAATAAAGTATCCAAACCACTCATTGTGCTTCATGCCCAACATCTTGCCTAACTGTGGATCTTCTGTTTTGCTAACAAGGAAATAGAATCTTCATGTTTACTATTTGCTCTATGGCAGCTGTGGTACCCAGAATCCCCCGGGCTGCAGAAAGTCCCCTATCAGTGAGTGTACAAGGCCAGTGCGCAGTTGCAGTGTGGGTGTGTGCTCTGAGCATGCTCAGTGTCAGTCATGGTGAGAGAGTGAGGAGGAGCTGGGTTGAACACAACAGTGAGCTGTACCCCTGTGAGACGGGCATCTCCCAGTCTCTGTTTGACTCTCCTGCAGCTTCCTGTCATGGTCGAGTTGGACAAGAAACTCTCATCATTTGAACTGGAAAAAGCCATTGATGCTGAGCAAGCAGAAAGGTGCCTGGCCAGGATGGAATTCCAGCTGAACTGCTCACACACAGAAAGTCCCATTGACTGTCACACCTTCCTGCCCTCCCCTTTTGGGCTGTGAGACTGGTGCTTGGAACATGTGTGATACAATAAAAACAGCAGTGACAGAGGAGACAGCATCAACGACAAGGACATCTCACTCCTTAGAGTCAGGGGAAGACCTTCACTTGGGTGATGTTTAAAAGATTCATCTACTTGCAGACTGAGTGTATCCAGAAGCACAGTGCGGTTTCTGTGCTGACAGATCTACAGTGAACATGATCTTCTCCACACACCAGCTACAAGGAAAGTGAACAATTGATATTTGATCTAAATTGTCAGTGCTGAGACAGTGAAATGTTCTAATTACTGAGTGAAAGTAAACCTTTCAGTGTGAATCACAATTTACTGGGACAATTGGAAAAGGCACCAAAATGTTTCAATCTCTGAAGATAAACTTCAGCCTTGAAGTTATGTTTTGGAGCTCACAAGCTGTGCGAAGCTTTGTGAATGTTTCCTCTTCCCTTTTGTAAACAAGCAGAGAAGTTAACCCTTTCCCCTGACAGCACGGCAACAATTTGAAATAAAGACTTTGACTTTTAAAGATTTCGCTTCATCCCATTTGTTGGGGTCATATTTCCGGCTGTGAGAATCATTGTGGGCTAAATGCAAATTTGCCAGAACACTTTTATTAATAATATTAATCTTTATTGTCACAAGTAGTCTTACATTAACACTGCAATGAAGTTACAGTGAAAAGCCCCCAGTCAGCACATTCCGGTGCCTGTTCAGGTACAGAGGGAGAATTCAGAATTGTCATGTGAGAGTACCTTTAAGAACTGGGTGTTTATCAAATAGCTGCAGTGAAGACAGACAGCCCAGCTCCACCCACACTCTGATATCACTGCAGGTATTTGAGTTTGCACATTCTCTGTGTGGGTTCCCATCGGGTGCTCCAGTTTTCTCCCACCGTCCAGAGATGTGCAAGTTAGGTGGATTGACCATGCTAAATTGGTCCTTTATAATATTATCTTTATTGTCACAAGTCGGCTTACATTAACACTGCAATGAAGTTACTGTGAAAAGCCCCGAGTTGCCACATACCGGCACCTGTTCGGACACAGTGGGAGAATTCAGAATTTCCAAATTACCTAACAGCATGTCATTCGGGACTTCTGGGAGGAAACCGGAGCACCCGGCGGAAACCCACACAGACACGGAGAATGTGCAGACCCGACACAAACAATGACCCAAGCTGGGAATCGAATATGGGACCCTGGAGCTGTGAAGTAATTGTGCTAACCACTGTGCTACCAAAAATGTTTAGGTGGAGTTACTGGGTTACGGGGATAGGGTGGAGGCATGGGCTTAAGTAGGGAACTCTTTCCAACGGCCGGTGCAGGCTCGAATGCCGAATGGCCTCCTTCTGCACTGTAAATTCTATGATTCTGTAGGATTTTCTCTCTCACAGTCTTCTCCGATGGGTCTGTCTGGTGGTATTTCCCTGATGTCAGTAATGTTGCTTCAATGTGCTAACCACTGTTTGTCTCTTGTATTTCACAACAGGGCAGAGACCTGATTCAAGGTATTCAAACATGGGAGTTCTGGGAAAGATGGGCAAGGGTTTGGGAGGTGGCAACATGTTCAAAGAGTTTGGAGAGGAGAGGGAGGTTGAAGATGGGGCAGTAATTTGTAAGGATGGCAGGGTCAAGGGTTTGTTTTATTGAGGAGGGGATGATGATGGCAGATTTGAAGGACAGAGGGACAGTACCTGAAGAGAGAGAAATGTTGACAATATCCGTGGACACAGGGTAGTTGGCTGATCAGTAGCTCAGTGGGAATCGGGTCGATGGAGCAGGAGCTGGGTCTCATGGACAAGATGAGCTCTGAGACGGCATGAGGGGAGATGGGAGAGAAACTAGAGATAGATATGGGTTTAGGGCTCGGGAAAGGATGAAATTTAGAGACAGTATGGTCCAGTGGGCTCGTGGAAGGGAGGGAAGCAGCAGAGGCAGCTGATCGGATTTACTCAATCTTATGTCACAAAGAAGCTTCACAAGCTCTTCACACTTCTTGTTGGAGGTGAGGATGGAAGAGACAGGGGAGAGCGAGAGAACTTCAAAAGGAACAAACTTGTGTCAGAGATATTAAAAAGTTTCAGCACACTACGTATTTAACACAAATCTAATTAATTTGACTTTTCGCCAGAATATTAGCCCCTGTAAATGGGCTGGAGTTTGTTATCAGCAGAAAGAGACCCAAATGAAGATGGTTCAGTCCTGAATGTGAGGAACAGCAAAACCCAATCACCGTAGTTACTTGTGGCCTCGTTGGTGTCTCAGCAGGTGGGATGAAGTGGTGTATCCCTTCCCACAATTGGCGCAGACGAATGGTCTCTCCCCAGTGTGAATTCGCTGATGTACAGTGAGCTGAGATGAGTGTCTGAACCCAGTCTCACAGTGAGAGCACCTAAACGGTCTCTCGTCAGTGTGAAAACGTTGATGGCACATCAGTTCCCCAGAACTTTTATAGCAATTCCTGCAGTCTGGACATTGAAACGGTCTCTCATCAGTGTGAACCCGCTGGTGCTTCTGTAAGTTGGATGACTGAGTGAATCCCTTCCCATACTTGGCACAGACAAATGGCCTCTCCCCAGTGTGAATTCGCTGGTGACTCAGCAGGTGGGATGACTTAGTGAATCCCTTCCCACATTCTGAGCAGGTGAATGGTCTCTCCCCGGTGTGAACTCGCTGGTGTGCAGACAGAGCAGATGACTGCGTGAATCCCTTCCCACACTTGGAGCAGCTGAATGGTCTCTCCCCAGTGTGAACTCGCTGGTGACTCCGCAGAGCCGATAACTGAGTGAATCCCCTCCCACACTTGGAGCAGGTGAATGGTCTCCCCAGTGTGACTGCGTTGATGAGTTTCCAGCTTTGATGGGGAAGTGAATCCTTTCCCACAGTCCGCACATTTCCACGGTTTCTCCTCAGTGTGACTGCATTTGTGGCTTGTGAGGCCTGATGATTGACTGAATCCTCGTCCACACACACAACACGTGTACGGTTTCTCCCCACTGAGAACGATGCTTTTTCCTTCCATGTTCAATTCCGGCCTTGGTGACTGTCTATGTGGAGTTTGCACTTTCTCCCCGTGTCTACGTGGGTTTCCACCCGGTGCTGATGTTTCCTCCCACAGTCTAAAGAAGGAAAAGTTAGGTGAATTGGCCTTGATAAATTGTCCCATAATGTCCAGGGATGTGCAGGTTAGGTGGGGCTATGGGGGTCACAGGGACAGGGTAGGGGTGTGGGCAGAGGCAGGGTGCCCTTTCAGAGAATCAGTACAGACTTGATGGGCCAAATGGCCTCCTTCTGAACTGTATGAATTCTATGGTTCTAATTCTATTCTATGAATCTTTATAAAGCTCTGGTCACCACTCTTCAGGAAGAATGTGAAGGTTCTTGGAGAAGGTGCAGAGGAGATTTACCAGAATGGATCGAGCAAAGGAGGTTGAGGGGAGATTTGATTCAGGGACACAAGATTATGCCAGATTTCCATCGGGTGGACAAAGAAACTCTGTTTCCATTCACTGATCGTACAAGCAGTCGGGACACAGATTTAAAGTTTTGGGTAAAACCTGGATTGAACGATGTAAGATCCTGAGGGGTCTTGACAAGGTGGATGTGGAGAGGATGTTTCCTCTTGTGGGAGAATCTGGAACAAGGGGGTCACTGTTGCAAAATAAGGAGTCACCCATTTCAGATGGAGATGAAGATATTTTTTTCTCGAGGGTTGTAAGACAGGGGGTGGCACAGTGGTTAGCACTGCTGCCTCACAGTATCAGGGACCCAGGTTCAATTCCGACCCTGAGTGACTGTGTGCAGTTTGCAAGGTCTCCCTGTGTCTGTGTGGGTTTCCTCCGGGTGCTCCGGATTCCTCACACAGTTCAAAGATGTGCAGGTTAGGTGGATTAGCCATGCTAAATTTCCCCTTCGTCTCCAACGATGTGCACGTTAGGTGGGGTTATGAAAATGAAAATCACTTATTGTCACGAGTAGGCTTCAATGAAGTTACTGTGAAAAGCCCCTAGTCGCCACATTCCGCCGCCTGTTCGGGGAGGCTGGTACGGGAATTGAACCGTCCTGCTGGCCTGCCTGGGTCTGCTTTAAAAGCCAGCGATTTAGCCCAGTGTGCTGAACCAGCCCCAGGTTATGAGGATGGAGTGGGTGGGATGGAGTGGGCCTGGGTGGGGTGCTCTTTCAGAGGGTTGGTGCGGACCTGATGGGCTGAATGGGCTCCTTGTGCACTGTTGGGATTCTATGACTTTGGAGCTTCTGTCCTCAAAAGGCAGTGGAAGTCGAGTCCTTGAATATTTTTAAGGCAGAGTTGGATAGATTCTCGATTTGCAAGGGGGTCAAAGGTTATCGGGTCGGCAGGAATGTGGAATTGAGGTTGAAATTTTTGAATGATGGTGCAGGTCTGACGGGCCGACTCCTAGTTGTGTGTAAGGAGCAGGCTCGAGGGGCCGACTCCTAGTTTGTATGGAAGGAGCAGGCTCGAGGGGGCGACTCCTAGTTTGTGTGTAAGGAGCAGGCTCGAGGGGCCGACTCCTAGTTTGTGTGTAAGGAGCAGGCTCGAGGGGCCGACTCCTAGTCTGTGTGTAAGGAGCAGGCTCGAGGGGCCAACTCCTAGTCTGTATGTAAGGAGCAGGCTCGAGGGGCCGACTCCTAGTCTGTATGTAAGGAGCAGGCTCGAGGGGCCGACTCCTAGTTTGTATGTAAGGAGCAGGCTCGAGGGGGCGACTCCTAGTTTGTGTGTAAGGAGCAGGCTCGAGGGGCCGACTCCTAATTTGTCTGTAAAGAGCAAGCTCGAGGGGCCGACTCCCAGTTTGTGTGTAAGGAGCAGGCTCGAGGGGCCGACTCCTAGTCTGTATGTAAGGAGCAGGCTTGAGGGGCCGACTCCTAGTTTGTGTGTGAGGAGCAGGCTCGAGGGGCCGACTCCTAGTTTGTATGTGAGGAGCAGGCTCGAGGGGCCGACTCCTAGTTTGTGTGTAAGGAGCAGGCTCGAGGGGCCGACTCCTCGTTTGTCTGTAAGGAGCAGACTCGAGGGGCCGACTCCTAGTTTGTGTGTAAGGAGCAAGCTCGAGGGGCCGACTCCTAGTTTGTATGTAAGGAGCAGGCTCGAGGGGCCGACTCCTAGTTTGTATGTAAGGAGCAGGCTCGAGGGGCCGACTCCTAGTTTGTGTGTAAGGAGCAGGCTCGAGGGGCCGACTCCTAGTTTGTATGTAAGGAGCAGGCTTGAGGGGCCGACTCCTAGTTTGTCTGGAAGGAGCAGCCTCGAGGGGGCGACTCCTAGATATTAGATATATCTCTGCTCAATATTAATTTATTGCCCCCTTAAATGTGAGCCATATTCTGGGGAAACCAACCCTTTAGTTGTGAACATTAGGAAAGAGACCATCCTTTTAGCCAGACAAATAAATGAATGAAGCTGAGGGACACTGCAGCGTGGGCATGAATGCTGGGTCTGAATGGGTTGTTTCACTGCATCGGGCACAAGGACCTTGCCGAGTGTGTCTCCGAAGCCTCGCCCATTACCGACGTCACCGCACACGCGCATGCGCGCCGCTCCATCTGAATCAAGATGGCGGCCGTGAAACTGAGCCTGTTATCGGGAAAAAGAACCGAATCTGCAAACGCAGGACCTGCAGGTACGTATTCCTGGTTTAAGCCCTTCACGTGTTTAGAAACTCTCTCCCTCCAGAGTGGGCTCTATCACTTCCTCCGGATTTCTGCATCCTTACCCGCTTCCCATGAGACAAAGAAGCGTCTCTTTCCCAGGCACCATCACACACCGCGCATGCTCCAACAGCTGCCAGGCATTGCGCCTGCGCACTGCTGTCCTGCGGTGTCGATAGGGGACATTCACCACCGCGGGGAATACCGGGTAATACACGCGCCATTGACCATCAAAATTAGTGAATAGTGATTTTTGTTTGCTATGATGTGACGATTGGGTGAGTGGGATAAAAATCATACATAAATCCAAGTAAGAGGGAGGCCTGTGGCGTAATTGTTAGCAGTGGGACTGAGGCGCTGAGGACCTGATGGACTGGGGTTGTGTTCATTGCTCTCTGTAGTTTCTGATGGTCTTGGGCTGAGTAGTTTCCACAGCAGGCTGTGATGCAGCCAGATAGGATGTTTTCCCATCATGTTTTCCTGCATCTGTAAAAATCGTAAGACTCAATGTGGACATGCTGGATTTCCATAGTTTCCTGAGGAAGCATATGCGCTGTTATGCTTTCTTGGTCGTAGCGTCGATGTGGGAAGCCCAATCCATCTAATATTGGAAAATTGATATCTAATGAGAGGGAAATGAATTTGTGTATCCTTTTTAATGTGGCCAATCCATCAACCCGCACATCTTTGGGGCTCAGATCCACACAGAAACAGGGAGAACAATTTATGTATCCGTAATGAACATCGATATGCAGAGAGGAAGATAAAAATCCTTTAAACATCTCACTTGGCACAGAATTGTCTGAAACTCTAAACAGGAGCTTCAGGAAATCAAAGTACTGACAAATAGCCAACTGCCCAGCTGATGGAAGACATTCTTAAAATATAAATTGTTGGACCTTGATTCGAATCTTGGCTTGGGTCACTCTCCCATGTCTGCGTGGGTTTCCTCCGGGTGCTCCGGTTTCCTCCCACAGTCCACAGATTAGGTGAAATGGACATTATGAATTCTCCCTCAGTGTACCCGAACAGTAAGTTCATTGCAGTGTAAGCCTATTTGTGACACTAATAAAAAAAAGACATTCACTCACTTGACTGACCAACTCGGGTTCCAGCCCTCAAGTCTGGTGACAGACCTCACTGCTCCCTTGCCCTTCTGGCCTCTGAGCTCCTCTTGCTGCTGTTTCCCAGGGCAATCAGTGTCCACTCTCCTACATTACTCTGTCTGATGGAGTTCAGAGACTCAGGAAGAAAAGACTGAGCACATGAATCTGAATTCAGAAATTCAGTTAAAGAAACATGATAAACTGAAAGATTTAAGTCACAGTATTTGATTGCAATTAATATATTAATTTTGTCTGACACTTATGCGGAATGGAAGCAAATTATGTTCGTTGTTTTATATAGTTCTTCTTTTCTATGGTTTTGACACATCATCTTTCTTTTTTCTTACATTTAAATGGTGGACCATGCTACTCAGAATTCCCTGCATGGGTCAATACAGATATTTTAGTTTATTAACAACTCCATATCACAAAAGAACACAGCTGAATACAAAACAATCAGCAATACAGTAAAAACATCCACAATACACCAAAACTGGATATTCTGAATTCTCCCTCGGTGAACCAGAATGGGGGCCGAAGGGTGGCGACTCGGGGATTTTCACAGTAACTTCATTGCAGTTAATGTAAGCCTACTTGTGACAATAAAGATTATTGTTATGAAACAGAAACCAATTAATAATCAACAAGAAAACAAAACCACCAGATTTCACGCCAGCACATGCCCACCACCACATCAGCAGAAAGGCTACCAAACGAGCAGCACAGACCGCTGGTAAAGGACACACTGATATGGGGCATGGCGGAACAGAGAGAGAGAGGAAAAACACACCCGTCCCAAGAGGGAGCACAGTTCAACCCAGAAACAGCTGTGTATGTGAGTGCATCCTATCTTAATCAAAAAGACTGGAATGCGCAGGTACAGAAAGTCTGGGCAGACCAATTATGAGCAGGGTTCAGTTAGAATGGGCATTGGATGCAGAAGCAATTTGGGCTGAAGTGGAGATGGTGGAGATGCTGCTGGGTTTAACCCATCGGACTGGGACTTAGGAGGACGAACAGGCCATTCAGCCCTCCAAGCCAGTTCCACCATTTAATAATATCAGGGTTGATATGGTTGTGGTCTCAGTTCCCTTTGCCTGTCTGCACCACCCACCTGCACCCAGAATCCTTGTCTCCCTTGTCTATCAAAAATCTATCATCCAACTCTGCCTTAAATAAATTCAATACCCCAGCCTCCACTTCTCTGGGGAAGTGAATTCGACAGACTAATGAACCTCGGAAACAAAAACATTATCCTCATTTAAGCTTTCACGTTCTCCCCATCTCTCATTCTTAAAGTGTGTCGCCTCATTCTAGTCTTTCCCACGGGTCCAAAACCGTCCTCATTTTTTTCCTCCTCTGAGCCTCTGAACTCCATCAGAGTAATGTAGGAGAGAGGACACTGATTGTCCTGGGAGAGGTGTGTAATCGGCGGGGCTTCGTTGTCGACCTTGGGTAAGGGTGCTCTTTCCAAGAGCCGGTGCAGACTCGATGGGCTGAATGGCCTCCTTCTGCACTGTAAATTCTATGATAACCTGCTCCACGTGTGGGAAGGGATTTATTCATCCATCCAATCTTCTGACACACCAGCGAGTTCACACTGGGGAGAGGCCGGTTCTTTGCTCTGACTGTGGGAAGACATTCATCCACTCGTCCCACCTCTTGAGAAACCAGAGAGTTCACAAGCAACAACTGGAATTGGATTCTGTTGTTAATGCTGCTGTTAATCACATCCAGGACTGAACCATGTTCATTCTGACAGTTGGAGAATGTTCATGCTGATGTTAATCACCCCACAACTTGCTGCAGTTTAATATTCTGATATGTGTCAAATGAATTTATGTTTTTTCAGATACACAGCAGGGACAGTAATTTCTCCAGGATATGAGGAAACTAACTGGTGTCCTGTTCCCGACTGCCCCATTTTAGGGTCTCTTCTCCTTTTTAAACCAGTTCTCATACCTTCAGTTACTCCCATGGACAGGTCCGAGCTCCCCATACCTTCCAGAGTGTTTCCTAAACCTCGGATCCAGGGAATGTTTTGGGAACACTCCCGGGACCACAAACACAAGATCCAGTCTTTTGGACTGAGAGCCAGTCTTTTGGACTGATGTACTGAATCTCATCATTAAGGGTGGGATGTTTGCAAAGCCTCCTCTTCCTGTGGTTACACTTTGGGCTGAAATTAATGAAGCCACAGATCTGTGTTTGCAAAGTGGATCATTGTAAACATGAGTTTAAGGTTACATTGTGCAGGAAGAGAAACAGAAACCAAAACCGCACAAGAGGCTGAGTTGTTGCTGATTTTAGTGAACTCCTTTCCCAGGATATTCTAAACTAACTGGTCTGTAATTGCTGGAACTGTCCTTTTTGAACAAGTGCATAACATTTGCAATTTTCCAGTCCTCTGGCACCCCCAGGAATGGTGGGAGATTATTGCCAGCACTGACTCGATCTTTAAAAGCTCCTTCTTCATGAGAATGAGGGGGATGAGAAAAATATCAGCCATGAGTGAAGCAGACTCGATGGGCCGAGTGGCCTCATTCTGCTCCTATGTCTTGTGATCATTGATGATTTCAGAGTAATACCTGTTTCTGTAGAACATTTAAACCTGTTGTCTTTATTTCAAAATGGATTTATCTTATGGATGTTGTTTGGAAAGTTATCCAGGGTTATCTATAGAGCACTGTATTCTTTTTGTGGGGTGGTCAGGATTGGTAGTTGATAAATTGTTCACTGTGTGTTTATAAAATGTTAACTGGATTCATAGAATAAACATTGTTTTGTTTTAAACATACTTTAGCTCTCTGTTGCATCACACCTGTAGAGTGGGCCCTTGTGCTCCCCATAACCAAAATCTATTTAATGTTATGGGTCAGATGAACTCCATGATGTACTTGGGGTTCTCTAAACCCTGGCCCATAATAGGCTGGATTCTCCGATCGACGAAATCGCGTTCGGTGATCAGCCGGACAATCCATTTTGACGCTGGAATCAGAGGAGGCACCCTTTTAACGATGCTCCACCCCTTAAAATGTTTTTTCTCGAGGAGTATGCCGCACGCCGTATGGACGGCCCCAGGACATCACCCAGGACCCTCCCCCGATGCTCCGCCCCCAATTGGCCGACTCCCCGATGGTGTGGGACACGTGTCCTCACAACTTTCAGGGACCTTGTCTGGTGGCTGCAGATTGTGTCCAGCGCTGTCACTGTCGGGGGGTGGGGGAGCCATTCCGCTGGCAGGGGAGGCTTCGGCTGGGACTGGGGGGATGGTCTGGGGGTGGCGAGGGGGGGGGGGGATGGTCTGGGGGTGGTGAGGGGGGGGGGGGCTGGGGGGTGGTCTGGGGGTGGCGAGGGGGGTTACAGGCAGGCAGATTTTGCCAAGCCGGGTCCGCACGCGGCCAGTACCATGCTGTACGGTGCGGCCGTCACAGGCCACAGCCCTGCGCATGCACGGCCATTGACCCAGCCATTCTGCAGCATATCCACAGGTAGAGCCGGGGGCTTTATGCTGAGTGGCTGTTGACACCCCCCCCCCCCCCCCCCCCCCCGGGCAGAGGATCGGTGTGGGGGCGCCGCCGGCTTTTGGTCGTAACGGGTCCTGCGGACAGAGAATACAGCCCACAATCGACACGTGTCCCACACCATCGGGGAGTCGGCCAATTGGGGGCGGAGCATCGGGGGAGGGTCCTGGGTGATGTCCTGGGGCCGTCCATACGGCGTGCTGGACATATTCGCTGCTCTTATATGCTGTGTCTCACTTAATATCGGTGTCGTGAACACAGAACATACAGTGCAGAAGGAGGCCATTCAGCCCCACGAGTCTGCACCGACCCACTTAAGCCCTCATTTCCACCCTATCCCAATAACCCAATAACCCCTCCTACCCTTTTTGATCACTAAGGGCAATTTAGCACATCTTTGGACTGTGGGAGGAAACCCACGCACACACGGGGAGAAGGTGCAGACTCTGCACAGACAATGACCCAAGCCAGAATGGAACCTGGGACCCTGGAGCTGTGCAGCAATTGTGCTGACCTCTATGCTACCGTGCTGCCCAGTGTGCCTTTTCAACCACCTCATCTACCTCTCCTACTTTCAGGGATATGTGAGCCTGCACTTCAATCTCCCTCTGTGCCTCTACACTTCGCACTCATACCAGTAATACTATTTCTCTTTGCCTTGTTTGTCCGCCCCAAATGTATTTATTACTTCACAATGTTGCAGATTAATATCCGTTTGTTACTATCTTACCAGCTGATCACTCGGCTGAAATTTTCTGAAGGTTACAGCTTTCTTCCTCACAATCGCAAGACTGTCACTGTCTGAAACATGCCTCCTATGTCAAAGTTTAAATCATTGATATATACCACACAAAGCATGGAATCGTGTCCTCAGAAATACTCCTCTTTGCTTCCTGTTGCTGCAGCTGATGACATTTCCTGCACGTGTGATTGTCCAGCCTATGAGAAAGATGCTGCTTTCACCACAGGGAACAGGATGTGCATTCCACGGGACTAGGATGTCCTACTGTGCCTTTGTTTATCTGATTATTAACTGACTGAACCAGAATCAATTTCATATTAAAATAAATAAATGTTTATCAGCTACTCACCAATCAGCTTCTTCCATTGTGCTGAAGTCACCTTGTTTTATAGAATTAACTGAAATGATTATTATCTAAACACCTCAGAATTTAATTGACTGAGAAATTGAGATTTCCAACTGTTGCAATCCTTTGTTCGTTAGTGTTATCGTTATCCCCTAGATTTGATTAACTTAAAATTGAATGTAACTATATGATAAATTATGAATTTATTTTAAGATTTACATTACTTGATTCATATATCCTTACTTTATAGTTGATTAATGTAGTGACCAGAACTGTACTCAGCACTCTAGCTGTGCTCTATGTTTTATAAAGTTCAAACATAATCTCCCTGTTCTTTCATTGGAGGAAAGGAACCTTTCTTTCTTTGTTTTTGTTGGCACGTGCGCCTGCGCGGTTGCTTATTCTGTGAGGATCCGGCACCCGAGAGCCCCGCCCCTCATTAACTGATTCCTCCAACGAAACTCCTTCTCCTCCTATTGTTCCGGAGCTGCCGTCAATCATTGCCCGGGCATTGTGAAGTGTCAGGTGAGAGGTCAGTGTCGGGGGGCGGGGTTTACAAATCCCGAGTGCAGCCCCAGAGCCAAATGTGAAACAATGTTATTATTGATCAATCAGCGAGTCAGCCTGAGCCTGTGGCCGCTCTCACCATCAGCAACCGTCACAATGCCCGGGTAATTGACGGCAACTCCTGACCAATAGGAAGAGGGGGGGCGGAACTGGAGGACCAACCGGGAGCAGCTGGTCTTCCAACCAATCGGAGTGAATGAGGGGCGGGATCCGCTGTGATTGAAGCATGCGCAGTGTGGATAATGGCGAAGGCGAAAGGCTGTGTTTTCAGATCCGAAATTGGTAAAAGGCGTTTTGCAATCTGGAGGAAGCGAGAGATCGCGGGAGTGGGCGGAAACGTTGTGTAAAGTTGTTGTAAGCCGCAAACTTCGGAAATCTTTACGGGACCCCGTTTGTACCGAGCGGAGCTGCAGCTCCTCATATTCGGCTCGGGTTAACGGCCGCCATCTTTATTGGATGTGCATCAGGGCGCATGCGCGTTTCTCATCTTTGTCGGGGCGATGTTTCAATGAGTGGGAGGAGCTTGTTCCCCATTCTTCAGAATGGAGACAACTTGTCCATCAAACTGGATTAGTCTTTGAGTCCCAATGTCTTATTGATGATGCAAAGCGGTGGCAGAGATGGAAAGAAAAGGAAGCCAATCCTACTGAATGAAAGAGGGACAAGTGTATTGATTAGAATTGCAACGCCTTGAGCCCTTTGTCAAAGATTGAGTGAAACACTTGGCTCACCCTTCCGCAGTCTGGTCTGGAATCATAGAATTTACAGTGCAGAAGGGGGCCATTCAGCCCATCGGGTCTCCACCGGCTCTTGGAAAGAGCACCCGACCCAAGCCCACGTCTCCACCCTATCCCCAAAACACAGTAACCCGACCCAACACTAAGGGCAATTTTGGACACGAAGCGCAATTTACATAGAATTTACACTGCAGAAGGAGGCCATTCGGCCCATCGAGTCTGCACCGGCTCTTGGAAAGAGCACCCTACCCCCTACCCAAGGTCAACACCTCCACCCCATCCCCATAACTCAGTAACCCCACCCAACACTAAGGGCAATTTTGGACACTAGGGGCAATTTATCATGGCCAATCCACCTAACCCGCACATCTTTGGACTGTGGGAGGAAACCGGAGCACCCGGAGGAAACCCACGCACACACGGGGAGGATGTGCAGACTCCGCACAGACAGTGACCCAAGGCAGAATCGAACCTGGGACCCTGGAGCTGTGAAGCGATTGTGCTATCCACAATGCTACTGTGCTGCCCATTTAGCATGGCCTTAACCTCTTCACTAGTCTACCCAAACCCCTTACGTTCCAGGTGACCAGCCCCGAATCAGGGGTCTCCCACCCCCCCCTCCCCATTACGGAATCAGCCATAAGGGACTATCCAGTAAATCTTCAAAAGGTCGGTCCAAGGGTCCACCAAGGTGACAGCCACACACACCAGCTATCAGCTCGCTAACCCATCCCACCACCCCCCATTTCCCATCAGCGCCCGACCTAGACACAAATTGAATCCACACCCACCCTCCTAGGTTCCGACCCAGAAGCTAAGCTTTTTTTAAAATTTAGAGTAGCCAATTCATTTTTTCCAATTAAGGGGCAATTTAGCGTGGCAAATCTACCTATTCTGCACATCTTTGGGTTGTGGGGGCGCAACCCACGCTAACACGGGGAGAATGTGCAAACTTCACACGGACAGTGACCCAGAGCCGGGATCGAACCTGGGACCTCGGTGCCGTGAGGCAGCAGTGCTAACCCACTGCGCCACCATGCTGTCCCCCCAGAAGCTAAGCTTGTCGAACCAGCCAAAACTGGTTCAACCACTGCAGCTTCACCCCCTTCTCACTCCCGTTCACCAGCCTATCTGGTGAAAATATTTTCCTGTCGGCGGCATGGTGGCACAGTGGTTAGCACTGCTGCCTCACGGTACCCAGGACCCGGGTTCGATCCCTGCCCGGGTCACTGTCCGTGTGGAGTTTGCACATTCTCCCAATGTCTGCGTGGGTCTCACCTCCACAACCCAAAGGTATGCAGGGTAAGTGGATTGGCCATGCCAAATTGCACCTTAATTGGAAAAAAATAATTGGTTACTCTAAATTTAATTTACAAAAGAATTGTTTCTTTCCTAATGTTCTCAATTAAAGGGGTGAGTTCCCCAGGAGATGGGTGACATTTCAGGGGACATTAAATTAATATTGGACAAAGATATGTCTCGTGTTCGTATATGGAACAGATTAGATATATTATTTGCGGTTCTATAATAAAGTAAACGTATTATTATTTCTCTTCTTGTAGTATAAGACTGTAGCTACGTTATAGATTTCCAGTCATCTCTTCCCTCAGAGGGTTGTTAGTCTTTGGATTTCTCTTCCACAGGGACCAGTTGTATCTGGGGGTCATTGAATATATTGAAGCACAAGTTTAACATATTTTATTGACAATGCAGTTAAGGGTTATGGGGAACAGATAGGAAAATAGCGTAAAAGCTGAGAATAAGCGGGATTTCTTCACTCGGGGATGTGATGAAGCTTCCGAGTTCTCTACCTCAGAGGAATATGGAGCCTCAGTCACCAAGTATGTTCAAGACAAATATTGACAGGTTTCCAGATATTGAAGATATTGACGGATATGGGGATTGTGTGGGAAAATGGTGCCGAGGGAGATCGGCCAAGGGTCTCATTGCATAGTTGAGCAGACTCGGTGGGCCGAATGGCCTACTCTTGCTCCTATTCAAATCTCTGTGTCCTGGTCAGGAAGCAGTGAGCTGAGCTGGGATCTGTCAATCAGCATGAATCAGCATCTTCAGGATAATTGGGAGGGTGAATAGTAGATATAGCAGAGTGAGAATGGAGGGAGAGTGTGTGGGATGGAGATTTACAGCTTTTGGAGAACGAAAGAGGAACTAGAGTTGTCTGTTCTGAATTTCTATCCTGAACTAACAATGAAGACTTTTGTAAATTGTTTTTAAAGGATACTGGAAGAGGAGGAATTATAGACAGAAATCTCAAACATCACGTCTCGATGTGACAAACTCACTCGATTCCTTCTGATCTGAAAACAACGGGCTCTGAATATCATTGGTGAGAAGGAGAAATGTTTGTCCGATCTGTCGGCTTCAAAAGATCTTAAACATGAGTGTGACTGGAAAAGCACCGAGACCCACACAGCACACACCCGAGTGAGAGTGTTCCAGTGAACTGACTGTGGAAAGAGCTTCAACTGGTTACACAGCCTGAAAAATCATCACACCATTCACAGTGAGGAGAGACAGTGCACATGTTCCGTGTATAGACAAGGCTTCCACTGATTGTCCAACCTGGAGAGACACGAGGAGACCCAAAACATGGAGAAACCGTGGAAATGTGGGGACTGTGGAAAGAGATACAAAGTCCCATCTAAGCTGGAGATTCATCGACGCAGTCACACTGGGGAGAGGCCGTTCACCTGCTCTCAGTGTGGGCAGGGATTCACTCAGTTATCTCACCTGCAGACACACCAGCGAGTTCACACTGTGGAGAAACCATTCATCTGCTCTCAGTGTGGGAAGGGATTCACTCAGTTATCTTACCTGCAGTCACACCAGCGAGTTCACACTGGGGAGAGGCCATTCACCTGCTCTCAGTGTGGGAAGGGATTCATTGATTCATCCAGCCTACGGAAACATCAGCGAATTCACACGGGGGTGAGGCCATTCAACTGCCCTCAGTGTGGGAAGGGATTTATTGATTCATCCACCCTGCAGTCACACCAGCGAGTTCACACTGGGGAGAAGCCATTCACCTGCTCTCTGTGTGGGCAGAGATTCCGTGCTTCATTCACCCTGCAGAAACATCAGCGAGTTCACACTCAGGAGAGGCCATTCACCTGTTCTCAATGTGGGAAAGGATTCATTGATTCATCCGCCCTGCGGAGACATCAGCGAGTTCACACTGGGGAGAGGCCATTCACCTGCGCACAGTGTGGGAAGGGATTCATTGATTCATCCATCCTGCGGAAACATCAACGAATTCACACTGGCGAGAGGCCATTCATCTGCTTTCAGTGTGGGAAGGGATTCATTGATTCATCCACCCTGCAGAGACATCAGCGAGTTCACACTGGGGAGAGATCATTCACCTGCTCTCAGTGTGGGAAGGGATTCAGCGATTCATCCACCCTGCAGAGACACCAACGACTTCACACTGGGGAAAGGCCATTCACCTGCTCTCAATGTGGGAAGGGATTCATTGATGCATCCACCCTGCGGAAACATCAGCGAATTCACACTGGGGAGAGGCCATTCACCTGCGCTCAGTGTGGGAAGGGATTCATTGATCCATCTACCCTGCGGAAACATCAGCGAGTTCACACTGGGGAGAGGCCATTCACCTGCTCTCAATGTGGGAAGGGATTCACTCAGTTATCCACCCTGCAGACACACCAGCGAATTCACACTGGGGAGAAGCCATTCACCTGCCCTCAGTGTGGGAAGGGATTTATTGATTCATCCATCCTGCAGAGACATTAGCGAGTTCACACTGGGGAGAAGGCATTCACCTGCTCCCTCTGTGGGAATGGATTCACACAATTATCCTGTCTGCAGACACACCAGCGAGTTCACACTGGGGAGAGACCATTCACCTTCTCTTAGTGTGGGAAGGGATTATATAGAAAATAGGAGCAGGAAAAGGCCATTTGGCCCTTTGCGCCTGCTCTGCCATTCATTATGATCATGGTTTATCATCCCACTCAATATCTTAATTCCGCTTTCCCCTCCATATCCTTTAATCCCCTTCGCCCTAAGTGCTATATCTAACTGCTTGTTGAAAACATACAATGTATTGGCCTCAACTATTTCCCGTGTTAAAAAATTCTACAGGGTCACCACTCTCTCGTTGAAGAAATTTCTTTTCATCTGTGTCTAAATGGTCTCCCCCGTATCCTCAGATTGCGACCTCTTATTCTGTACACTCCCACCATCGGGAAAATCAAGTCCTGTTAGAATATTATGAGCGATCATAACATGATAATTTCTATCACGATGGAGAGTGAAGTTGTTGATTCGGAGACTTGGGTGCTGAATCTTAATAAAGGGAACTATGAAGATATGAGGCATGAGTTGGCCTTGATAGATTATGGAGAGTTACTTAAAGGGATGACAGTGGATAGGCAATGGCAAACATTCAAGGACCGCATGGGGGAACGACAGCAACTGTTCATTCCTGTCTGGCACAAAAGCAAAATGGGTAAGAGGGCCAATCCATGGCTTACAAAGGAAATTAGAAATAGTATGCGATCCAAGGAAGAAGCATACAGATTGGCCAAGAAAAATAATAGGTCTGAGGATTGGGTGCAGTTTAGAATTCAGCAAAGTAGGACAACGGGATTGATTAAGAAGGGGAAAGTACAGTATGAAAGTAAGCTTGCAAGGAACATAAAGACTGACACTCAGAGTTTCTATATGTGAAGAGAAAGAGATTGGTAAAGAGAAATGTAGGCCCCCTACAGACAGAAACAGGGGAATGCAAAATAAGGGGCAAAGAAATGGCTGAGCAATTGAATACATACTTTGGTTCTGTAGAGAGAAAGCAGGGAATTATGGACCAGTAAGCCTAACATCGGTAATGGGGAAAATTTTTGAATCCATTATCAAGGGCTTTATAGCGAAACATTTAGAAAGCAGTGGCAGGATCAGTCAGAGTCGGCATGGATTATGAAGGGGAAATCATGCTTGACAAATCTGTTGGAATTCTTTGAAGATGTAACCAGTACAGTTGACAAGGGGGAGCCAGTCGATGTGGTATATTTGGACTTTCAGATGGCGTTTGACAAAGTTCTGCCTAAGAGATTATTGTGCAAAATTAAAGCCCATGGGATTAGGAGAAGTGCATTGAGGTGGATAGAAAACTGGTTGGCAGAGAGGAAACAAAGAGTAGGAATTAATCGGTCCTTTTCAAATTGGCAGGCAGTAACTAGTGGTGTACCACAGGGTTTGGTGCTGGGACCCCAGCTATTCACAATATATATTAATAATTTGGATGAGGGAACAAAATGTAACATCTCAAAGTTTGCAGATGATACCAAGTTGGGTGGGACGGTGAACTGTGACGAGGATGCAGGGATCCTGCAGCATGATCTGGACAGGTTGGGCGAGTGGGCAAATCAATGGCAGATGCAGTATAATTTGGATAAGTGTGAGGTTATTCACTTTGGAAGCAAAAACAGGAAGGCAGATTACTACCTGGATGGTTGTAAATTGGGAGAGGGAAGTGTGCAGCAGGACCTGGGTGTCCTTGTGCACCAGTTGCTGAAGGTAAGCATGCAGGTGCAGCAGGCGGGCAACAAGGTTAATGGTATGTTTTGTTTAAGATAAATAGAGTACTCAATTATTTTTTTCTCCAATTACGGGGCAATTTAGCATGGCCAATCCACCTAACCGGCACATCTTTGAGTTGTGGGGCTGAAACCCAAGCAGACATGGGGAGAATGTGCAAACGCCACAGTGACCCAGGGCCAGGATTCAAACCTGGGTCCTTAGCGTCGCAGTCCCAGTGCTAACCACTGCGCCACATGCCGCCCCGGCTAATGGTATGTTGGCCTTCATTGCGAGAGGTTTCGAGTACAGAAGCAGGGATGTGTTAGTGCAATTGTACATGTCCATGATGAGGCCACACCGAGAATATTGTGCACAGTTTTGGTCTCCTTCTCTGAGGAAGGGTGTTCTAGCTTTCGAGGGAGTGCAGCGAAGGTTTACCTGGCTGATTCCAGGGATGGCAGGACTGTCATATGAGGAGAGATCGATGAGGTTGGGATTGTTCTCGCTGGAGTTCAGAAGAATGAGGGGGGAATCTCATAGAGACTTTAAAATTCTAACAGGACTAGACAGGGAAGATGTTACCAATGATGGGGGTGTCCAGAACCAGGGGGTCTGAGATTCATTTTTTCTAATTCAGGGGCCTGAGGATTCAGGGTAAACCATTTCGGACAGAGATGAGGAGACATTTCTTCACCCAAAGAGTGGTGAGCCTGTGGAATTCATTACCACAGGAAGTAGTTGATGCTAAAACATTGAATATATTTAAGAGGCGGCTGGATATAGCACTTGGGGAGAATGGGATCGAAGGCTTTGGGGAGAAAGCAGGATTAGGATATTGAGTTGGATGATCAGCCATGATCATGATAAAAAGGCGGAGCAGGCTCAAAAGCCCTCATGTCTTCTATGTATCTATATGTATTATAGGTTTCTATGAGAGCCCCCCTCATTCTTCTGAAAGCCAGAGAATACAATCCTAACACATTCCATTTCTCATACGTCAGTCCCACCATCCCAAGAATCTGTCTGGTAAACCTTCGCTGCACTCCCTCTCAAGCAAGAAGATCCTTCGATAAAGAGACCAAAACTGCTCACAATATTCCAGGTACGGCCTCGCCAAGGCCCTGCACAATTGCTGCATGATATCCCTTCTCCTGTCCTCGAATTCGCTCACAATGAAGGCTAGCATAGCATTTGCCTTCTTTACCGCCTGCTGTAGCTACATGTTTACCTTCAGTGACTGGTGTACGAGGATACCCAGGTCCTGTTGCACATTCCCCTCTCCTAATTTATGGACATTCTATGTGGCCTGGCCGACACGTGACTCCAGATCCGCAGCAATGTTGTGGTTGATTTGTAAGTGTCCCTTGAAATAGCCTCACAAGACACGCAGTTCAAGGGCAATTGGAATGAGCAGTAAATGCTGGTCCAGCCAGTGACCCCCACCTTCCATGAATGAATAATTTTTAAGAAGGCTCATTGTTCAATCTGAACATTAGTCAGAAACTGTCTCTTTGATTGGATTTGATTTATTGTCACGTGTACCGAGGTACAGTGAAAAGTATTGTTCTGCGTACAGTCCAGACAGATCGTTCCATACATGAAACAATGTAGGACAGCCGATAAATACAGAATGTAAATACATAGACACAGACACCGTGTGAAGCATACTGAGTGTAGTACTACTCAGTAGATAACCAGTGTTTGTATAAACCAAATGTATAAATTAAATATTAATGTATTAATTAGCTACAAGTCTGTAACATGATGAAATAAGTAATGATCCTTAATTGAGTTACAATTAATTAAACAATAATGAATCAGTAGTTCCAGTAAAAGTCTGAGTTTTATTTGTTGTAAAAATATAAAAGCTTAATCGCTGTGTATATAAAGAATGTGCGATGAGGATAAATGTACCGGCAAGGGAGACCTTCCAACTCTGATTAGCCTCAACATTTGAAACTGTTTGAATAAGGGGTTGTACAGAATCAGATAAAAGGATAGTATGAAACTGTTCAATTGTATTCCTGCCAAAGGTAATGAGAGAAGGTGGTGTCAGTAATTGGGAATCCAATTCAATTAAACTAGTGCCTGATTGACCAATGGTTACGTTACAACAGGCCCAACTCTGACATGAGGTAATGGTCACTTTGGGGGTAAAAGTAGAGGATCTGAAGGCCTTCCTTGCTGGCCAAGTACTGAAGACTCTCGAGGCCGGGTTCCAAGGAAATTAGTGTCAAAGAAGGAGCCAGGGAGGGTTACGCTTCCACAGACTGATCACCTGCATGAAGTTGTAAACGTCAATGTCTTCAAGTCAGTCAGTGAAGCTTTTCTTTTAAAAACTCCTTTTTAAATTTACTGTCCAGAATTCTGCCTTTGATTTAATTGGTTAAAGTCTTGTCCGAACCAAAGCAAATTTATTAATTGGGGATGTCTGAAATCAATTAATATCAGAAAGCATCAATCTTCAATTTAAAACTTGCACTTCTGTAGCGCCTTTCACAACCCCAGCATGTCCCAAAGAGCTTCTGAAGTGTCGTCACTGTTATAGGAAATGCAGCAGCCAATTTCCACAAAGCAACATGGCACAAACAGCAATGTGGCAATGTGCAGATGATCTGATTTTGGTGATGTTGATTTTTTTTTTAAATACATTTTGTTAAGGTTTTGTAATTTTATAATAATAAGTGACAACAGTAAACAATGCAAATCCACATAAAACATCGTACATAAATCATCTCCATCCCTAACAAGTCCCTCCTACCCTCAACAGAAAATAGTCTAACTACCCCTCTTTTTTGCCTCTGCTGACAGTTAATTTTCTCTAAAGAAGTCGACAAACGGCTGCCACCTCCTGATGAACCCGAGCATTGACCCTCTGAGGGCAAACTTGATTTTTCAAGTCTGAGAAATCCAGCCACTTCGCTAACCCAGATCTCTGATTCCGGGGGCTTCGAGTCCCTCCACGCTAGCAATATCCGTCTCCGGGCTACCAGGGAGGCAAAGGCCAAGACATCAACCTCTCTCGCCCCCTGGACTGCCGACACTCCAAAATCCGCCACCTCTGGACTCGGCACCACCCGTGTTTTTAGGTCCGTGGACATGACATCTGCAAAACCCTGCCAGAATCCCCCAAGCTTCAGGCAGGCCCAGAATATACGGACATTACTTGCTGTCCCCCACCACACACCTCTCCTCTACCCCAAAAAACCTGCTCATCCAGGCCACCGGCATGTGTGCCCGGTGAACACAGTGGTTAGAATCGCTGCCTCATGGCGCCAAAGTCCCAGGTTCGATCCCGGCTCTGGGTCACTGTCCATGTGGAGTTTGCACATTCTGCCTGTGCTTGCGTGGGTTTCACCCCCACAACCCCAAGGTGGATTGGCCATGCTAAATTGCCCTTTAATTGGAAAAATAAATTGGATACTCTAAATCTTTTTTAAAATGTCTGCCCTGTGAACGACTAAAAATTGTATCAGGCTGAGTCTGGCACATGATGAGGACGTATTGACTCTGCTCAAGGCATCCGCCCACAGACCGGCCTCTATCCCTCCCCAGAGCTCCTCTTCCCATTTGCCCTTTAGCTCCTCTATCTGAGTTTCCCCCGACTCCATGAGTTCTTTGTAGATATCGATACCTTTCCCTCTCCCACCTCTCATAACGTTTAAGAGCCTTCTGACATTGGCCGTAAGTTGCCTGCCCTTCACAAACCCCGTCTGGACTTCCCCTATCACCTCAGGGACACAGCCCTCTAGCCTTGAGGCCAATATTCTGGCCAACAGTTTGGCATCCACATTCAATAGGGAGATTGGCCTATATGACCCGCATAGCTCAGGGTCCTTCTCCTTCAGGATCAAGGCCTGTGACATTTTTGGGGGAAGGGCACCCTGCTCCCTTGCCTCATTAAATACCCTCACCAGCAGCGGGCCCAGCATCTCCGAGAACTTATAAAATTCCACTGGGTAGCTGTCTGGTCCCAGGGCCTTACCCAATGTCTGGCCTCCAGCCCCTCTACTATTTCTTCAATTCCAGTCGGGGCACCCGACCCCTCCACCAGTCCTTCCTTCGGACTTCAACTCACCCAGAAACTGCCTCAGCCCCTCTACCCTAGCTGGGGTTCTGACTCATATAACCTGCTGTAAAACTCCTTAAACACCCCGTTCACCCCTGCAGGGTCCAAGACCGGGTTCCCACCTCTGTCCTTCACTCTTCCAAGCTCCCTGGCCGCCTCCCTTTTCCTCAGCCCGTGCGCTAGCATCGTACTGGCCTTCTCACCATACTCGTATACCGCTCCCCCCTCGCCTTCCTCAGTTACTCCTCCGCCTTCCCTCCAGATAACAGCTCAAACTCCATTTGTAGCCCCTGCCACTCCTTCAATAACCCCGCCTCCGGGGCCTCCGAATATGTCCTGTCCACCTGGAGTATTTCCCCAACTACCCTGTCCCTCTCTGCTCGCTCCACCTTTTCCCTATGGGTCTGTATCGACATTAACTCCCCCCTAACCACTGCCTTCAGCGCTTCCCAAACCGTTGCTGCCGAGACATCCCCCGTGTCATTTATTTCCAAATAGTTCTGGATAGATTCCCTCACCCACCCGCACACCCACTCATCCGCCAACAGTCCCACACCCAACCTCCATTGCGGGCGCTGCCCTCTCTCCTTATTCACCCGTAAATCCACCCAATGTGGGGCATGGTCCGACACAGCAATTGCCGAATATTCGGTATCAACCACCCCCACCAGTAGAACCATGCTCAGAATAAAGAAGTCGATCCGGCAGTACGCTTTGTGCACATGGGAGAAAAAAAGAAAATTAATTAGGTTGCCTTCATTTGCTTGGCGAAGCTCTCCTGCAGGTTCTACAGTCAGCTTCGCTGCTCAACTAATTCTTCTTGGACGACCATTTCTGGTCCACGGCACCACATACTGGTGGGGGATTTCTCCTCACTGTCTCACTCTCCGCCGATGTTTCTAATAGAATTCCGAAACAAATCGGGAGAATAGGTTCAAATGGTCCGTCACGAGTGGGAGCTCCCAAATGCGCGACCTCCTACTCCATGGCCGCCACCAGAAGTCAAAAGGATGAAATTTAGAGACAGTTTGGTCCGGTGGGCTCGTGGAAGGGAGGGAAGCAGCAGAGGCAGCTGATCGGATTGACTCAATCTCATGTCACAAAGAAGCTTCACAAGCTCCTCAGACTCTTGTTGGAGGTGAGGATGGAAGAGACAGGGGAGAGCGAGAGTACTTCAAAAGGAACTAACTAGGGCAGCACGGTGGCCTAGTGGTTAGCACAACCGCCTCACGGCGCTGAGGTCCCAGGTTCGATCCCGGCTCTGGGTCACTGTCCGTGTGGAGTTTGCACATTCTCCCCGTGTCTGCGTGGGTTTCGCCCCCACAACCCAAAAATGTGCAGAGTAGGTGGATTGGCCAAGCTAAATTGCCCTTTAATTGGAAAAAATAATTGGATAATCTAAATTTATAAAAAAAAAGGAACTAACTTGTGTCAGAGATATTAAAAAATTTCAACACTGCATATTTAACATAATTCTAATTTATTTAACTTTCAGCCACAATATTAGCCCCTGTAAATGGGCTGGAGTTTATTATCAGGAGAAAGAGACCCAAATGAACATGGTTCAGTCCTGAATGTGAGTAACAGCAAAACCCAATCACTGTGGTTACTTGTGGCCTCGTTGGTGTTTCAGCAGGTTGGATGAAGTGGTGAATCCCTTCCCACACTCGGAGCAGGTGAATGGCCTCTCCCCAGTGTGAATTCGCTGATGTACAGTGAGGTAAGAGGATTGTCTGAACCCAGTCCCACAGTGAGAGCACCTGAACGGTCTCTCATCAGTGTGAACACGTTGATGACACATCAATTCCCCAGAACTTTTATAGCTCTTCCCACAGTCTGGACATTGAAACGGTCTCTAATCAGTGTGAACTCGCTGGTGTCTCAGCAGGTGGGATGACAGAGTGAATCCCTTCCCACACGTGGAGCAGGTGAACGGTCTCTCCCCAGTGTGAACACGCTGGTGTTTCCGCAGTGTGGATGATTCAGTGAATCCCTTCCCACACGTGGAGCAGGTGAATGGTCTCTCCCCAGTGTGAACTCGTTGGTGACTCAGCAGGTTGGCTGACTGAGTGAATCCCTTCCCACACGTGGAGCAGGTGAACGGTCTCTCCCCAGTGTGAACACGCTGGTGACTCAGCAGGTTGGCTGACTGAGTGAATCCCTTCCCACACGTGGAGCAGGTGAACGGTCTCTCCCCAGTGTGAACACGCTGGTGACTCAGCAGGTTGGCTGACTGAGTGAATCCCTTCCCACACGTGGAGCAGGTGAACGGTCTCTCCCGAGTGTGAACTTGCTGGTGACGCAACAGGTGGGATGAATGAGTGAATCCCTTCCCGCACTTGGAGCAGGTGAATGGCCTCTCCCCTGTGTGAACTCGCTGGTGTTCCCGCAGTGTGGATGAATCATTGAATCCCTTCCCACACGTGGAGCAGGTGAATGGTCTCTCCCGAGTGTGAACTTGCTGGTGACGCAGCAGGTGGGATGACTGAGTGAATCCCTTCCCACACGTGGAGCAGGGGAACGGTCTCTCCCCAGTGTGAACTCGCTGGTGTTCCCGCAGTGTGGATGAATCAGTGAATCCCTTCCCACACGTGGAGCAGGTGAACGGTCTCTCCCCAGTGTGAACTTGCTGGTGACGCAACAGGTGGGATGACTGAGTGAATCCCTTCCCGCACTTGGAGCAGGTGAATGGTCTCTCCCCAGTGTGACTACGTCGATGAGTTTCCAGCTGGGATGGGGAAGTGAATCCTTTCCCACAGTCCGCACATTTCCACAGTTTCTCCTCAGTGTGACTGCATTTCTGTCTCATGGGGCCCGATGACGTGTACGGTTTCTCCCCACTGTGAACGATGCTTTTTCCTTCCATGTTCAATATCCGCTGATATTCAGGATATGAAAAATTGAGGGCTCTTGTCAGATCCTAATGTGATGCTTGGTTTGAGTTTCCGGACTTTGAAGCCTCCCCTTCGAACACCCTGTGAAAGTGATTTAAAACAGAAAATAGGGAGTGAGAGAGAACCCACAAAAACACAAAGGCAGGTTGTGAAATTGAGCTGAATGATTCTGGTCATTTGTGGGGCCGGCACTGGGAAAAAGTGACCATGAAAACTGCTGGATTGTCACAAAAACCCAACTGGCCTCTTTGGGAGGAGTGAGAAAGAGGTGAAGAGGGATTTTGTATATCTACAAGTCATATTAAAGAGAATAGATGGCAAAGCAAATTCAATCTTGAGCTTCATAAACAGTAACCAAAGAGAAAATGCTGGAACATCTCAGCAGGTCTGGCAGCATCTGTAGGGAGAGAAAAGATCTCATGTTGAGTCCAGAGGGGCTGGTTTAGCTCACTCAGCTAAATCGCTGGCTTTTAGCAGACCAAGCAGGCCAGCAGCACGGTTCGATTCCCGTACCAGCCTCCCCGAACAGGCGCCGGAATGTGGCGACTAGGGGCTTTTCACAGTAACTTCATTGAAGCCTACTCGTGACAATAAGCCATTTTCATTTCATTTTCATTTCATGGTCCTTTGTTAACTCTTTTCCTTCCCTACAGATGCTGCCAGACCTGCTGAGATGTTCCAGCATTTTCTCTTTGGCTTCAGATTCCAGCATCCGCAGTAATTTGCTTTTATTCATAAACAGTAATATTGATACCAAAACTATGCTTCTGGTGGCACGGTGATTAGCACTGCTGCCTCACGGCGCCAGGGACTCGGGTTCAATTCCGGCCTTGGTGACTGTGTGGAGTTTGCACTTTCTCCCCGTGTCTGTGTGGATTTCCAGCCAGTGCTCAGGTTTCCTCCAACAGTCTAAAGGGAACGTTAGGTGGATTGGCCTTGATAAATTACCCATTAGTGTCCTGGGATGTGCAGGTTATGTGGGGCTATGGGGGTCACAGGGACAGGGTAGGAATGTGGGCCCAAACAAGTGCCCTTTCAGAGGATCAGTGCAGACTTGATGGGCCGATTGGCCTCATTCTGCACCTTCGGAATTCTATGATTCTATTTCTATTCTATGCATCTTTATAAAGCTCTGGTCACCACTCTTCAGGGAGGATGTGAAGGTTCTTGAGAAGGTGCTGAGGAGATTTACCAGTATGGTTCCAGCAAAGGAGGTTGAGGGGAGATTTGATTCTGGTCCAAAAGATTTTGCCAGATTTCCATCGGGTAGACAAAGAAACTCTTTCCATTCACTGATCGTACAAGCAGATACGTAGATAGGGTGGAATTAAGTTAATCTGTCAGGACACAGATTGAAAGTTTTGGGTAAAACCTGGATTGAACTATATCAGATCCTGAGGGGTCTTGACAGGGTGGATGCAGAGAGGATGTTTCCTCTTGTGGGAGAATCTGGAACAAGGGGTCACTGTTGCAAAATAAGGGGTCACCCATTTCAGATGGAGATGAGGATTTTTTATTCTCTTGAGGGTTGTAAGACTTTGGAACTCACGTCGTTAAAAGGCAGTGGAAGCAGAGTCATTGAATATTTTTAACGCAGAGCTGGATACATTCTTGATGGGCAAGGGGGTGAAAGGTCATCGGGGTAGGCAAGAATGTGGAGTTGAGGTTAGAATGAGATCAGCAGCAGTCTAATTGAATGCTGAGCAGGCTCGAGGGGCCGAGTGGCCTGATCCAAGTTTGTATGTAAAAGGTACAGGAGATATGAGGTGATATGAGATATATGTTTTTACACAGCGAGCGGCAATGACCTGAAACTTGCTGCCGAGGAGGGAGTTTGGAAATGGACACAATGAATCATTTGATTTCAAAAGGAAATTGGATTTGAGGGAAATAAACCTGCGAAGATACAGGGATAGAGCAGGAGAATGGCACTGACTGGATTGCTCCAGAGAGCTAGCATGGACTCAATGGGCCGAATGCCATTCTCTGTGTCATCATATCTCTGACTCTCTTGTATAATCTAGTTTTGTAATTTAACCCTGGGGGGGGGGTTCAGATATCACTCAGGTAAATCTGTGCTACACTCCCTCCGAGGCCATTCTATCCTTCCTCAGGTTTGATGCCCAGAACTGAACACAGTTCTCCTGGTTTGGTCTAACCAGGGTTTGTGAATCTCGGGGCTTTTCCAGTCACACTGAGATCTGAAATAGAATAGTACAGCACAGAACAGGCCCTTCGGCCCTCGATGTTGTGCCGAGCAATGATCACCCCACTTAAACCCACGTAACCCGTAACCCAACAATCCCCCCATTAACCTTACACTACGGGCAATTTAGCATGGCAAATCTTCCCTCACAGACAGAACAGACAAACCTTTTACCTTCCACACCCAGATGCTGCTGAAATTCAGGTTCTGATGAACCGAGTGATCTGTCAGATCGCGATGTGACGTTTGGTTTGTGTTTCCCGTCTGTTAAACCTCCACTTCCAGTATCCTGTAAATTTACAGAAACCTCACTGTCAGTTTAGGATAGAAATTCACAACATTCTCTCTTCGCCAACTTTGATTAAATGTATTCCTGGAGGTTTGATCACATGACCTGCCCCTATCCTCCAGCCATTAATCGGTCAACACAGTAAATATAAATAATGTACCTCGGGGATTCACGGCCTAGATAGCAGGGAGCGGAGTTTGCGCAAATCCAGGCAGGAGGAGCTTCGGAACAGTAAATATAAATAATGCACCTCGGGGATTCACGGCCTAGACAGTAGGGAGAGGGGTTGGTGTGAACCCAGGCAGGAGGAGCTTCGGAACAGTGAATATAAATAACGTACCTCGGGGATTCATGGTCTAGACAGCAGGGAGAGGAGTTGGTGCAAATTCGGAACAATAAATATTGGCACCCAATTATTTTTCCAATTAAGGGGCAATTTAGCATGGACATCTTTGGGTTGTGGGGGCGAAACCCACGCAGACACAGGGAAAATGTGCAAACTCCTCATGGACAGTGACCCAGAGCCAGGATTTGAACCCGGGTCCTCAGCACCACAGGCAGCAATGCTATCCACTGTGCCACCATGCTGCCCCACAATAAATATAAATAACGTACCTCAGAGTAAAGCTGATTGGCTGGTTGGAAATCTGTTCTAAATTTGAGAAACTGGAGTAATTAACTAAGTAGGGAGTAACTCGGAGATCAGTAACTAGGAGATTAGTAACACGGAGATTGCTATTTGTATCTATATCAACGATTTGGATGAGAATGTACAAGGCATGATCAGTAAGTTTGCAGATGACAGTAAAATAGGTGGTATTGTAGACAGTGAGGAAGGTTGTCAAAAATTGCAGCAGGATCTTGTCAGCTGGGGAAGTAGGCTGAGAAATGGCAAATGTTGTTCAATACCATCATGGGCAGCACGGTAGCATTGTGGATAGCACAATTGCTTCACAGCTCCAAGGTCCCAGGTTCGATTCCGGCTTGGGTCACTGTCTGTGCGGAGTCTGTACATCCTCCCCGTGTCTGCGTGGGTTTCCTCCGGGTGCTTCGGTTTCCTCCCACAGTCCAAAGATGTGCAGGTTAGGTGGATTGGCCATGATAAATTGCCCTTAGTGTCCAAAATTGCCCTTAGTGTTGGGTGGGGTTACTGTGTTATGGGGATAGGGTGGAGGTGTTGACCTTGGGTAGGGTGCTCTTTCCAAGAGCCGGTGCAGACTCGATGGGCTGAATGGCCTCCTTCTGCACTGTACATTCTATGATACTCTATGATAATACAGATAAGTGTGAGGAGTTGCATTTCAGAAAGTCAAATCCAGGGTCGGACTTTCACAGTGAATGGTAGGGCCTTAGGGTGTATCATGGAACAGAGGGATCTTGGAGTTCATGTGCACGGTTCTTTAAAGGTGGAGTCACAGATAGATAGGGCAGCACGGTAGAATAGTGGTTACCACAGTTGCTTCACAGCTCCAGGGTCCCAGGTTCGATTCCCAGCTGGGTCACTGTCTGTGTGGAGTCTGCACATTCGCCCCGTGACTGCGTGTGTTCTCTGGTTTCCTCCCACAGTCTAAAGATGTGCGGGATAGGTGGACTGGGCATGCTAAATTGCCCTTAGTGTCCAAAAAAAAGGTTAAGTGGGGGTTACTGGGATAGAGTAGATAAGTGGGTGGGGTGCTCTTTCTGAGGGCTATCCAGCTCTGGAAGACTCGATGGGCCGAATAACCTCCTTCTGCACTGCAAATTCTCTGATGAAGAAGGCTTTTGGCATGCTGGCCTTCATCAGTCAGGGCATTTAGTATACAAGTTGGAAAGTTATGTTACAGTTGTACAGGACGTTGGTGAAGTCGCACTTGGAGTATTGTGTTCAGTTTTGGTCGCCTTGCTAAAGGAAAGATGTTATTAAACTGGAGAGAGCGCAAAAGAGATTTACAAGTATGTTGCCGGGACTCAAGAGACTGAGTGAAAGGGAAAGATTGGACAGGCCAGGACCTTTATCTTTGGAGCGTAGGGGACTGAGGGGTGATCTTATAGAGGTGTATAAGATCATGGGAGGCATGGATAGGGTGAATGCACTCAGTCTTTTTCTCAGGGTTGGGGAATCGAGAACTAAAGGGCATAGGTTTAGGTTAAGACGGGAAAGAATTAATGGGAACCTAAGGAGCAATGGTTTTCCATAGAGGATGGTACGGAATGAACTGCCGGAGGAAGGAGTTGCGGCAGGGACATTGACAACACTGAAAAGGCATTTGGACAGATACATGGATAGGAAAGGTTCAGAGGGATATGGGCCAAATACAGGCCAATGGAATTGGCTTAGATGAGCTTTTTGGTTGGCATGGACCAGTTTGGGCCGAAGGGCCTGTCTCCATACCATAGATTCTATGAACCCCAAGTCTCTTTGGACACCCACTGTACTGAACCTCTTTCCATTTAGAAAGTACTCAGTTCTATCCTTTTTTGGTTCAAAACAGATAACCTCACACTTGTTTATAATGCCACAATCTTGCCCATTCACCTTGTCTGTCAGTCAATATCTTCTTGCAATTTAATGCAATCATCTATGCTGTCTATGATGCCACCGGACTTTGTATCATCAGCAACTCAGAGGGGCTGGTTTAGCACACTGGGCTAAATCGCTGGTTTTTAAAGCATACCGAGGCAGGCCAGCAGCACGGTTCAATTCCCGGACCAGCCTCCCTGAACAGGCGCCGGAATGTGGGGCTTTTCACAGTAACTTCATTTGCAGCCTACTTGTGACAATAAGCGATTTTCATTTAATTTCATTCACAGTGCAGAAGAGGCCCTTCGGTCCACCGAATTTGCACCGACACATGATAAACCTGGCCCACCTACCTAATCCCATTTACCAGCACTTGGTGTTATGTTATAGCTTTCAATGTTATGACGTGCCAGTCTTCATCCAGGCACTTTTTTAGAGGATGTGAGGCAACCCGTCTCGATCACCCTCCGAAGGCAGTACATTCCAGACCGTCACCACCCTCTGGATAGAAATATTTTTCTTCAGTACATGTGTCAATAAATCTAATCCCCACTCTCTGCTGGTTAGCCAATCCTCTATCCAAGCTAATATATTATCTCTCAACCCCGTGGGATTTTACCTTGGTTATTACCTTTTGTGTGACACCTTATCAAACGTATTCTGGGAATCCAAATACATCTACAGGACCCCATTATCCACTTGGCTTGTTACATCTTCCAAGAACTGGAAGAAATGAATCAAACACAATCTACCCTTCACAAAACCACACTGACTCTGATGGATTGCAGTTTGACTTTCCAAATGTCCAGATACTGCTTCCTCAATAATGGATTCCAACAGTCTCCCAACAACAGACTTTAAACTACCTACTTTTTTACCTAATCCAGTGACATTGGAGATTTTCTCAGTGACGCTCAGTCACAATCACTGAGACTAACTTTAGATTCCCGATTTTAATAGTTTAATGGATTGGAGCCGATGTCCCCAGAACAGTTTCCTGTCTCTCTGGGTGACTAATGCAGTGACATTGTCACTGGGTCAGTGTCTCTCCCCCCTGGTCTCTATGAGGTTGTTTGTGGAGAGAAGCCGGAAGTGACGGAAAGTGAGAGTGGAGAATGTTCATTGTTCGGCTCTGCGCCGCACCCGGGATTTGTAAACCACGCCCCCCCCGACACTGACCTCTCACGTGACGTGATTGACGGCAGGTCCTAACCAATAGGGTTCAGGGGGCGGATTCGGAGGACTGGTCAGGATCGGCTGGTCCTCCAGCCAATCGGAGCGAACGAGGATGCAGGACTGGGCCTAGTGAAGAATGCGCAGTGCGATCAATGGCGACGCTGAGAAAGTTCTTTCTCGGATTCACAATCCGTAAAGGTGGGAATGGCGGGACCGAGGGAGAGATGAATCAGACGCGTCGTTGGACACGCTTCGTAAATATGTTATATAAACCGGAAACCCTAAAAATAACCTACCGGTACCGGGGGCCCTGAGCGGGTTTTCTCATAGACGGGACAACAAGATCGCCATCTCTGCCGCGCGCGAGCGGGGGTGTGCACATGCGCACACATCAACTTTATTTGGGCACTAGCAGCAGTGCGCACGCGCATCTACCATATTTATTGGGGGCAGCAGCAGCGGAGTTCAGGCTCAGTCGCCATCATTGTTGAGGGCAACATTTTTGAAACGCTTCATCATGACATTTCACTCTGAGTTACAAATTCCTCTTTATGAGACAGAACAATGATACATCTCCAGAACTCTGACAATAATTCAGATTTATTTTGACAGAATAAAGCTTTTTCAGACATTTCAGAGAAATGTTACAAAATAACAATTGACACTGGGCCACAAGAGGAGATATTAGATTTTAAGGATAATCTTAATGGAGGAAAGTGAGTGAGAGAGTCGCAGAGCTTTAAGGAGGAAATTCCAGAGCTTGGGGCCTAGTCAAATGATAAAAGGTCAGTAATGGTGGACCGAATAAAATCAGGAATGCTGTCGTGGTTGGAATTAAATGAGTGCAGGGATCTTATTTTTAAAATAAATTTAGAGAGGGCAGCACGATGGCGCAGAGGGTTAGCCCTGCTGCCTCACGGCGCTGAGGTCCCAGGTTCGATCCCGGCTCTGGGTCACTGTCCGTGTGGAGTTTGCACATTCTCCCCGTGTTTGCGTGGGTTTCGCCTCCACAACCCAAAGATGTGCAGGTTAGGTGGATTGGCCACGCTAAATTGCCCCCTAATTGGAAAAAATTAATTGGGTACTCTAAATTTAAAAATAAATAAATAAATAAATTTAGAGTACCCAATTAACTTTTTCCAATTAAGGCACAAATTAGAGTGGCCAATCCACCTAGCCTGCATATCTTTGGGTTGTGGGGGCGAAACCCACACAAACATGGGGAGAATGTGCAAATTCCACACGGACAGTGACCCAGAGCCGGGATCGAACCTGGGACCTCGGTGCTGTGAGGTAGCAGGGCTAACCCACTGTGCCACCGTGCTGACCTTAGTGCAGAGATCTTGAAGGGGTGTGTGGGGAGGAGATTGCAGATCAGGAGGATTACGATTATAGGGATAGAAGAATGGGAAATTTCAACTTCTTAAAAGGAAAGTGAGCACACAGGATGGGTAAACAAGATTTGTTTGTATTGTATTTGTTTTCTGGTCACATGTACTGAGGTACAGTGAACAGTATGGTACTGTGTACAGTCATAAATTCGTAAGATACAGGAGGAGATTTAGGCAACTTGGTCCATCGAATATGCTGTGCCATTCTATCATAGCTGATATATTCATCACCTGCTACCTGCAATGCTAAAGATCAAGAGCTGGACTGCAAAATCAGCCAGAGCATCTCCTCACGAGAACGCACGAACGAGGAGCAGGAGTAGGCAATGCAGCCTCCCTCACCGAAACATCTTCGAAATAATCATGGCTGATCCCATCCTGGGCTCAACTCCACCATTCTCCATAAGCCTTCAACCCATTACCAATTAAAAATCTGTCTAATTCCTCCTTGAATTTACTCACTGTCACTAAATCCACCATACTCTGGGGTAGCGAATTCCACAGATTGACAACCCTTTGGGAGTAGTTTCTCTTCAAATCTGTTTTAAATTTGCTACCTCTTATTCTAAGATTGTGACCTCTTGTTTAAAATGCCCCACAACAGGAAGCATCAGCTCCACGTCTACTTTATAATCTTTATTATTGTCAGAAGTAGGCTTACATTAACACTACAATGAAGTTACTGTGGAAATCCCCTAGTTGCCATATTCCGGTGCCTGATCAGGAACACAGACGGAGAATTCAGAATGTCCGATTACCGAACAGCATGTCTTTTAGGGTTTGTGGGAGGAAACCGGAGCGCCTGGAGGAAACCCACACAGACACAAGGAGAATGTGCAGACTCCACACAGACAGTGTCCCAAGCCGGGAATTGAACCCGGGACCCTGGCACTGTGAAGCAACAGTGCTAACCACTGTGCTACCATGCCACCCATTATCCATACCTTTTAGCATCTTGTTTACCTCAATTAGATCTTCCTTCATTCTTCTTAGAGAGAGTATAGGCCTAAACTATTCAATCTCCCCTCTCTCTGGAATAAATCTCGTGAACCTCCTCTGAACTGCCTCCAATGCCACTACATCTTTCCTCAAATAAGGGGACCAAAACTGTGCACAATAATCCAGGTGCGGACTTACCAATGCCTTGTATAGTTGCAACAATATTTCCTTCCTCAGTTCCTTTTGCTAACATTCCATTTGCTTTCCTGATTATCTGCAGCACCTGCATGCTCATTTTATGTGAATCACGCACAAGGACACCCAGATCCCTCTATATGAAATGAAATGAAAATCGCTTATTGTCACGAGTAGGCTTCAATGAAGTTACTGTGAAAAGCCCCTAGTCGCCACATTCCGGCTCCTGTCCTGGGAGGCTGGTACGGGAATCGAACCATGCTGCTGGCCTGCTTTAAAAGTCAGTGATTTAGCCCAGTGAGCTAAACCAGCCCCTAATAAGAGCACCCAAATGTCGCTCCCCATTTAGATAAGCTGCCTTTCCATTTTTTTTGACCAAAATGCATGACCTCACACTTATCCACAATAAGCTCCATCAGCCACATTTTGGACCACTCTCCGAACCTACTATATCCATTTGTAAGGTTCTTATTTTCTCATTGCAGCTTCCTGTCCCAACTATTTTTGTGTCATCTACTAATTTGGCTATGGAACCTTCTATCCCTGTATCCAAGTTGTTAATATAGATTATAAATAGCTGGGGCCGAAGGACTGAACTCTGTGGCAGCCCATTAGTTACATCTTGCCATCCAAAAAAGAACCATTTATCCTGACTCTCTGTTTCCTGTCTGTCAGCCAGTCTTCTATCTAAACTAATAAATTACTCCTAATCCCATGTGAATTCGCCTTGTCAATTAACCTGTGTGGCAATTTATCAAACACCTTCCAGAAGTCCAAATACATTACATCTACAGGGTCCCCTTTATCCACTTTGCTTGTTGCATCTTTGAAGAACTCACAATTCTTTAGTCCAGAAATTAACTTCTTAGTTAGTATATGAAATGGTGGAATGTGAATTCAATTTTTAAAAATCTGGAATTAAAAGTCTAATGATGACCATGAAACCATCGTTGTTTGTCATAAAACCCCATCTGGATCTCTCATGTCCTTTAGGGAAGGAAATCTCCTGCCCTTACCTGGTGTGGCCGACATGTGACACCAGACCCACAGCAAAGTGGTCGACTCTTAAAATGCCCTCTGAAATGGCTGAGCAAACCGCTCAGTTCAAGGGCAATTAATTTTTTTTTTTGTCCTTCAAATGAGCTTTATTGAGTGCAATTGAGACAAGTGGTTTCAAAGTCACATCATTACTATTCTTCAGAGCATTACACAAAATTGATCTTTGGACAAAGGCAAAGAGCAAATATTTGCAATTTAAATGTAGCAACTCGCCCTGTTACACACTTCACCATGCAGCCAAGGGAGATGGTTGAGTACAATGCACCCCAGCCAACCCCAGGATATTCAAGGTAGATCATTAAATGGGCACACCAGGTTAATTTTTTTTTAAGAAGGTTGGAAGTGTTCTTGTACAAACAAAATATTACCTACCAAACATGATTTAGAGTACACTCAAACATATTGCATCAAACGCACATGATGTTCTGGTTAACAATACTGCTCATCTCGCCTTCCCACACTCCCCCAAAAACTGTACCAAATAGCTTGCCTTTTAACTCGTAGTTTTGCAGATTTTAATGCTGTACAGCAGACTGCATATTGCCCTTTGATCATTTGAACTCAGCTCCTTGAAACCTCATTACAGCCACATTCATGTATTGACACACATAGAATCATAGATTCCTACAGTGCAGAAGGAGGCCATTTGGCATTAAGTCTGCACCCAGCTGCTGAAAGAGCATCCTACCCAGGGCGCCTGTAATCCCATAATCCCGCCTAACATGCACATCTTTGGACACCAAGGGGCAATTTGGCATGGCCATTGCACCTAACGTGCACATATTTGGGCTGAGGGAGGAACCCCGGAGCACCCACAGGAAACCCATGCAGACACGGGGAGAACGTGAAAACTCCACAGATATTCAGCCACCCAAGGCCGGAATTGATCCGGGGTCCCTGCCGCTGTGGGGCAGCAGTGCTAACCACTGTGTCACCATAAAACACATCTGATTGTGGCAATAGACTCCTGGTGCCTCGTTACAGAGCAAAACTTCTTTGAAAATGGGGAAATTAAAAATAAAAGAAGCTCACACCAAACATACTGTTGCTGAAATCTGAAATAAAATGAGAAAATGCTAAATAGCGGGTAGCAGGATATTCCCTGTATTTCCTGGATTTAATTCAGTTACAAGTGTCCATCTACAGCACGGGCAAGCTGGAATGAAGCATCAGAACTAACTCGGGTAGAGGCACAACTGCAATGCCCCTCAGAGAAACAGCTTCCCAATGCTGTTGGTTTCACACAGCCCATCTTACTGTGCCTGCTGCTAGCTCCCTTTGCCAGTGCTCACTGCCCAGGCTCATAGAGAGTAGCCAGGAAGGTAAGCTGGTACTGTCCATGCCCATGGAACTGCACCTTTGTGAGATTCAGTTTCTTAAAGAGAAGGGAGGTTAGGCAGAATAAACGGGGGCAAGCATCTCCCTCATTGCAGCATTTAAATAGTCTTTTTCACAACCTTAGTGTATCTCAAACCACTCTTCAGTCAATGAACTACTTCTGATGTGTAGGTGCTGTAGTAATGTATTCCCAACCCCCCCCCCCCCCCCCCCCCCCCCCCACCCAAAGAAAACATTCATATCGAGAAAGGTTGCTCTGTGATCCAGTACTTGTTGCAAATGCCCTTCACACTCGTCCCACAGTGGGAGTGGGTCACTCAAGCCAAAATCCACTTTCCCACAAACAGGTGTGGTGCTACCACAAGGCACGCTAGATCCCAGACATCTGGTTGTGGTCAGCAAGGTGGCGGAACACAATCCGGCTGAGACGCCACCTACGTTTGACACCCCGCGGCCGAGAGGTCAGGACACAGCGATTACAAATCTGAACAGGGCAGCTGTCTCTCGGCAGGCTTGCAATCTCCTGGTCAGCTACTTCCTGCAGCTCCTTCGGCAAGATGGTATTTTTCCGGATAGCGTTAAGTCGCCGCCTCTCATCGGCAAACTCAAAGGCCATTTCCTCCTTTTCACATCCCGAAGCATCCGCCAGTCCACGTAGTAATTTCGAGTTGGTCCCCCATTCCCTCCTGGGATCCACGACAACAGCTGCCGTCCAGCTCCCTGCAACAGGCCTGAAGCCTGGCCCCACAAAACCCTCGCTGCCGCCGCCATGTCCGCGCGCGCATGCCTGTTTCAAGGGCAATTAATGATGGGCAGTAAATGCCAGCGACACCACATCCCCATGAAATTATTTTATTAAACTTGAGGAAGGATGTGAAGGCATTGGAGTACAGAGTCCAGAGAAGCTTCCCAAGAATGATCCCAGGGAGAAATAACTGGAGCTATGAGGAGAGGTTGAGTCTGTTTTCCTTGGAGAAAAGAAGGCTGATTGGAGACTTGTAGAGGTAATCAAGATCCTGAGGGGTTTGGACAGGGTAAATAATGAAAAGCTATTTCCCCTCAGGAGTACATCAAGAACGAGAGAGCACAGATTCAAAATAATTAGCAAAAGGAGCAGAGGTGATGCGAGGCCAAATGTTTCCACCCAGAGGGTGGATGGAGTCTGGAATGAACATATTAAGATGGAGATGGAGCTTCAATCAATGTATTTAAAAGGGAATTGGATTATTATCTGCAAAGAAAGAATGTGCAAGGTTAAGGGATAAGGCAGGGGAGTGGGATTAGGTAGAATGTTCTTTCAGTGAGCAGTGCAGGCTCGATGGGCTGAATGGCCTCCTCCTGAACTGTAACAATTCTGTGGTTCTGTCAGCACAGGCCCTCCATCATCAGCATTGGAACTGAAACTCCGATCATTACATCAACACACAACCACACTGGAATTTCAGAAAACTGGGAAATCGTCCGAGGGCAACTGACACCAACATCAGGTGAAACTCACCAACCGCCCAATGTCTCCAACAGATTGATAGGATTGATGAAAGCTCAGTGTTTAATCTGGAGAAGGTGAACCAGAGAACAGAAATAATTCAGAGTAAGGAACGATCAAAATAATGTCTCAATCAGTAACAGGAGATCAATCAGTCTCCTCTTATCATTGAGGAAATAAATATTCAAAACACTGTCTGAATAAAGCTGATTCTAGTCAATATTTATACAGAACATCAATACACACCCCAGCTTTCAGGCTTATTAATATCAGCAGCAACAAACTCCAGCTGTCAGAGTGAAGATGGTTCAGTCCTGGATGTGATTAACAGCAGAATCCAAATCCAATCCCTTCAGTCACTTGTGAAATAGCTGGTGTCTCAGCCTGTGGGATGACTGAATGAATGCCTTCCCACACACTGAGCAGATGAATGGCCTCTCCCCAGTGTGAATCCGCTGGTGCTTAAGTAGGTTGGACTTCCAAGTAAAACCTTTCCCACAGAAAGAACAGATGAAAGATCTCTCCCTGGTGTGAGTGTGTTCATGTGTCAGCTGATCCTTCCGGCTTTTAAAGCTCTTCTCACAGTCAGGATATTTAAACGGCCTCTGATCAGTATGAACAAGTTGGTGTGTCAGGAGCTCGGATGAACGGGCAAATCCTTTCCCACAAACAGAGCAGGTGAACGGTTTCTCCCCGGTGTGAGTGAGTTTATGGCTCAACAGATCTCTTTTCCTTTTATAGTTTTTCCTCACAGTCAGAACATTGGAAAGGTCTCTCCTCACTGTGGATACGATGGTGTGACAGGAGGCCGTGAAGCCTTTCCCACACACAGAGCAGGTGAACGGTCTCTCCCCAGTGTGAACTCGCTGGTGTCTCAGAAGGTCAGATGGTTTGTTGAATCCTTTCCCACACACAGAGCAGGGGAATGGTTTCTTACCGGTGTGACTGTATTGATGAATACGCAGCTCAGACGAGTAATTGAATCCCTTCCCACAAGTCTCCACATTTCCACGGTTTCTCGCCGCTGGGACAGCACTTGTGTTTGACAAGTTGCTTATTTCGGCTGAAGCATCGTCCACACACAGAACACGGAAACACGTTATCCCCATTTCTCCCCTCACTGTGGGAACGATAGTGTTTCAGGAGGTGGTACGAAGTTGTGAAGCCTTTCCGACACACAGAGCAGGTGAACGGTCCTCTCCCCAGTGTGAACTTCGCTGGTGTCTCAGAAGGTCAGATGATTTAGTGAATCCTTTCTCACACACAGAACAGGTGAATGGTTCTCTCCCGGTGTGACCTGCGTTGATGAATATGCAGCTCAGACGGATAATTGAATCCCTTCCCACAATCTCCACATTTCCACGGTTTCTCCCCCATGGGACAGCACTTGTGTTTTGACAGGTTTGATGATTGGCTGAAGCTTCGTCCACACAGAACACGGAAACACTTTCTCCCTCTTGTGAGCGTTTTCTTTTGATTCCATGTTCAAAAGCTGATAATGTTTTGGCTCTGATGAGTCGAGTGACTGTTACATCCTGATGTGATATTGACAAATTACCTTCCAATATCCTGAAAAATGAATTCAAAGAGGAGAAAAAAGAGAGTGATAAACACAAAGGCAGCTTGTGAAATGGAGTTGGATGAATCTGGTCATTTGTGGGACTGACACTAGGAAATGTGACCATGAAAACTGCTGAATTGTCATAAAAAACAACTGGTTCACCAATGTCCTTTCGGGAAGGGAAGCTGCCACCTGATCTGGGCCTACACCCCCCAATCTGGGGGAGAGAGGAAGAGGGAGGTGGGAAGGCTTGAAGGAGAGGATTTTATCTAAAACTCGACCAGAGCTTTCATGTGACGTCCAAACCCTTAACCTCCACTATCATCTCCAAGTGTCCCTCCAAATCGGAAACATCCCAAATTATCTGACTCATTACTGGATAAGCAGAAATGTCTCCATCTAAATATCAGGACGAGGAAAGCAATCATCTTCAGTTTGTGTTACATATCCCATTCCCTAGCTACTATCTCTATTGCAACTCTTTGAGGCTGAACCAATCTGTTCATAATCTGGTTGTCAATTTCATCCCAAACTGTTTTTTGATGACACATCGCAAAGACTGTCTATTTCCAACTCAGTAACCTTGTCCAGAGTTGCTGCTGCCTCATCTCATCTGCTACTGAAATTCATTCATTCCTTTGTCACCTCAAACCTTGACGACTCTAATTATCCCCTTGCCAACCTCTCAGATTCAACACCACACAAGGTCATGTCAAAATCTGCTGCTTGTATGCAGATTCACACTAATACCTGTTCACCCAACACCAGGAGTGACCAAATCCACTGGAGAAAAGGGGACATCTTGTGAGGGGGGAGGGTATGGAGGGAGATGTTGATGACAAAACCATTGATGGGGGAAGGGTGAAACCTGTTGAGTGAAGATTGTGGAAACTGGAGACATGTGGGTTTATCAGGGGTATCAAGTGCACACCATTTACATGGTGAAGGAGGCCCAAGAGTTGTCCAAAACCAAAAATATGCCCTTGCAACATTCCAGATATAAAATATTGACTTACACTCTGCCTGTTCTCCCCACCAACAGTGTGCACAGAGCTCTCTTGGACCTTAGGCTGCTCCCAGACACTCCATGCTGGTCCCCAATAATAGACACAAAAACTCTGTCAATATCCCTCCCTTGACAGACAGAATCCTAACTACCATTGTCCACTCAGTCACTCTCATAAAACTTCCTTCCCCAACTCAGTCAGAAGCCCTTCTCTCAACCCCCCTCCCCATCTCACTCAGGTTCTCTCTTGAGACCTCCTTCCCCACTCACTCCAATTACCCTGCTCACTAACATCTACTTTCCCCAACCTCCCCTCCCCATGCTCATTCCCTGCAGCTGTGATCATTTAGATCCGAACTGGTTTCTCTCCACAGAAGCTGACAGACCTGAACATTTTTTTTAAATGTTTTTATTCGCCATTTTCACATTTTCCTCCAAAATTCACCCCCCCCACCCCCAAACAGTAAACGGTAACAAAGACAAAGTCAATCCCTTAACATAACAACAATCCCATCCTCCCACCACCACAACAACGGCCCACCTGTCAATATATGCATCCAATAAACAACCCTCCCACAGTGGAAAACAAAAAACAAAGGGGAAAAAAAGGAGTCCTGGTCTGCCCATGGTCACCATAGAGTCCACTCCCCCACCACCCCTCCCCCAACACACTCAACGCCGTCCAACCTCTGAAAGAGTACCGTACGTGGTAACCAAGAGTTGCAAACACCCTGCCTCTCCAACTCCTCCCGCCCGCTGCCTCTTGCAAACTCCTCCGCCCCAACCTCGGTTCCTTCCCCCCACTTTCCACCCCGGCTAGATCACTCGGACCCTGTTCTGCCAGGCTCCAATGGCCGCAGCATATCCCCACACCTCACTCCCGTTCAGTGGCCAGTTTAAACCACCTGGGCCCCTTTCCCCCTTGTCCGGCCCTAGGAAAACCCATAAATCCCTTTTAGCACACACCCCCGCATATCCACCTACACCCAAAGAGCCCTCACTTCTAGTGAAAATCCCATCACTTCCCTTGTCCAAATATACACACCATTGCTTCTTTAGCCCGTACACCCTACGCAGTGCAACAAAAAAGAAGAGACAAAAAAGAAAATACTGTCCTGAGGTTACATCGGCACATGGCCATTTCTTAATTTCTCAGTTCTGCCACAGTCCTTCTGCCTTCACAAACCCCTCCGCTGCTTCCGCCATTCCAAAATAAAAGTCCTTGAGCTTATAAGTCACCCTCAGCTTCGGCTGGATATACAATGCAGTACTGCAACCTTGCTAATGTACAGTGCCCACTTCAACCCGGTTGAAAGCAGCCCACCTCCTCGCCAGCTCCACCGTAAAGTCATGGGTACACGTATACCGGCTCCAGCCCACTGCACCACCCGCTTCTGCTTGGCCAGCACAGGATCTTCTCTTTCACACAGTACCTACGGAAGCACAAAGTCACTACACTTGGCGGCTCACCCACCTTTGGGCAGGCCTCCACGACCGATGAGCCTGATCCAGTTCATATCGGGAGGGATCCTCCCCCTGTCCCAATAGCTTTGCCAGCATAGCGGAAAAATACTCCGTCAGCCTCGGCCCTTCAACTCCTTCGGGCAGCCACACAATCCTCAATTCTGTCGCCTGGATCTGTTTTCCAGGTCTTCCAATTTTCCCTCGCAGATCCTTGTTCACCTCGATCACCTCCACATCTCCTTCCCCATCGAGGTAAGTTGATCACCATGCTGCAAACACTGTCTCCTCCACTTCCTTCAGTGCCTCCCCTTGCGCCCGCACCTCCACTACTGTGCTCGCCACCCGCTGTCGTCACCGGGGAAATAGTCTCCTCCACCAGCACACTCAAAACCTTCCTCATCTCCTCCAAGTGCTTTGTAACTGCCTTTTGAATTCTGCAGCCATCACCTTGGTTATTTCTTCAGCATAAGCAATGCGGCCTCCCCTGCTGCTCCAGCCACCTTTTTCCCCTGGTGACTTTCCACTTCCCCGACGGGCCCTCAGCTGCTTTTTTAAACGGCCGTTTTCTTACTGACCCTTGACATCTTCTTCTGCTGTGCCTTCTCCGTGTCTTTGACAGCCTCCTCCACCCAGTCAACTCAGTGGAATGTCCTCCAGCTGTTTTGTTTTGCATTGTTGTCACCATCCGGGTCACTGGGACCCTGAGTCCCAGCCCACTTGTCTGGCCGAATCTGCACATGCGCTTCGCTGCCCGCCCAAACAAGATGGTGGTCATTAACTGCGGCTTGTTCCCAGGAAAAAGCCCTGGAGCAGAAAGCACGGGACCTGTAGCCTCCTGTTGGGGCTTGCAGCCTGCACCAGGTGTTTATGAAGAACGGCCTTTGTGGAATGCTGACAGAGAGAGTGAAGAAAGATGTGTTTGGTGGAAACATCACGTTGAAGTTGGCGAAATGGCAGAGGATTATAATTTGCACACGGAGGCTGGTGGGTGAATGTGAGAATGAGAGGGATTCTATCCTTGCTCTTGGAGGAGGGACGGGGCGAAGTAGTGGTTGTGGGAGAATGACCGCGTACTGTTGAGGGGCGCTGGCAGCATCTGTAGGTGATGAATCATGGTTGAGGAAGAAGGAACACATTTGAAGCACCACTTTGGTAAGTGGCATCATCGGAACAAATGCGACAGAGGCGGAGGAGCTGAGAGAAAGGGAGGGAGTCCTTACAGGGTGTAGGGTGCGAAGATAGCTGTGGGAGTCAGTGGGATTGTAATAGATATTAGTAGGTAGTCTATTGCCAGAAATGGAGCTAGCAAGGTCAAGGAAGGGAAGGGAGGGGAGGAGTCTAAGATGGACCAGTTGAAAGTGATGAAGCGGTGGAAACTGGAAGCAAAGTTGATGAATTTTTCGAGTTCCGGACGACAGCATAAATCAGCACCAAAATAGTCATCAATGTACCGGTAAAGGGGTTATGGGAGGGGACCCGGGTAGGCCTGGAACAAGGAATGTTCCACATACCCCAATGCGCCAACTTGCCGCCCCGGAATTCAATTTAATAATAATCTTTATTATTGTCATAAGTAGGCTAACGCCAACAGTGCAATGAAGTGACTGTGAAAATCCCCTAGTCGCCACATTCTGGTGCCTGTTCAGGTACACAGATGGAGAGTTCAGAATGTCCAATTCACCTCACAAGCATGTCTTTCAGGAATTATGGGAGGAAACTGGAGCACCTGGAGGAAACCCAGACAGCTGCAGAGAGAATATGCAGACTCCGCACAGACCAGTGACCGAAGCTGGGAATCGAACCTGGGACCCTGGCGCTGTGAACAGTGATAATTGCTGTGCTGCAAACAGTGAGAGATAATGAATTTCAGTGAAAACAAGACAAGGGAATGAACTATAAATAGAATGATACTGAGAACATAGAGCAACAGAGAGGCATTGGAGTCCCTATCCACAGGTAGCTGGATAGATTGATCAGGCAGCCAAGAATCCTTTCTTAGACGAGGCCTGGAATATAAAAGCGAGGAGATTATGTGAGAAGCGTTCTGGTCACTGCATTAATGTACTGAGTCATGATTCATTAATTAGTATAAACCTGAATCAATGTGATTATTTATATAATTGCAGTTAGTGTTCTGTTGATCAAATCAAGAGGATGTAGTTGAAGCTGAATGACAAGTGATTGTAGCAGTGAAAAAGTCTGAATTCTTCAGTAAGTTAAAATCCAATCTGTTTAGGTAATAAGAATGGAGAAAATCATTTTAGTTAATTCCTAGATTATTAGATTATAAATAAATGTGACTTCAGGGAAATGGAACGAGCTGATTGGTGAGTGGCTGATGAATCTTTATTTATTTTAACCTCCAATTTATTGTTGCTTCAGTCAGTTAATAATGGAATAAATAAAGGCAATGACAGGCCATCCCAGTCCTGTGGCAATGACAGGCCATCCCAGTCCTGTGGCAATGACAGGCCATCCCAGTCCTGTGGCAATGACAGGGCCTCCCAGTCCTGTGGCAATGACAGGGCATGCCAGTCCTGTGGCAATGACAGGGCCTCCCAGTCCTGTGGCAATGACAGGGCATGCCAGTCCCTTGGCAATGACAGGCCATCCCAGTCCTGTGGCAATGACAGGCCATCCCAGTCCTGTGGCAATGACAGGCCATCCCAGTCCTGTGGCAATGACAGGGCCTCCCAGTCCTGTGGCAATGACAGGGCATGCCAGTCCTGTGGCAATGACAGGCCATCCCAGTCCCTTGGCAATGACAGGCCATCCCAGTCCTGTGGCAATGACAGGCCATCCCAGTCCTGTGGCAATGACAGGCCATCCCAGTCCTGTGGCAATGACAGGGCATGCCAGTCCTGTGGCAATGACAGGCCATCCCAGTCCCTTGGCAATGACAGGCCATCCCAGTCCTGTGGCAATGACAGGCCATCCCAGTCCCTTGGCAATGACAGGCCATCCCAGTCCTGTGGCAATGACAGGCCACCTCAGTCCTGTGGCAATGACAGGGCATCCCAGTCCTGTGGCAATGGCAGGCCATCCCACTCCCTTGGCAATGACAGGGCATCTCAGTCCTGTGGCAATGACAGACCATCCCAGTCCTGTGGCAATGACAGACCATCCCAGTCCCGTGGCAATGACAGGCCATCCCAGTCCTGTGGCAATGACAGGCCATCCCAGTCCTGTGGCAGTGACAGGCCATCCCAGTCCTGTGGCAATGACAGACCATCCCAGTCCTGTGGCAGTGACAGGCCATCCCAGTCCTGTGGCAGTGACAGGCCATCCCAGTCCTGTGGCAATGACAGGCCATCCCAGTCCTGTGGCAATGACAGGCCATCCCAGTCCTGTGGCAATGACAGGCCATCCCAGTCCTGTGGCAATGACAGGCCATCCCAGTCCTGTGGCAATAACAGGCCATCCCAGTCCTGTGGCAATGACAGGCCATCCCAGTCCTGTGGCAATGACAGGGCCTCCCAGTCCTGTGGCAATGACAGGGCATGCCAGTCCTGTGGCAATGACAGGCCATCCCAGTCCCTTGGCAATGACAGGCCATCCCAGTCCTGTGGCAATGACAGGCCATCCCAGTCCTGTGGCAATGACAGGCCATCCCAGTCCTGTGGCAATGACAGGCCATCCCAGTCCTGTGGCAATGACAGGGCATGCCAGTCCTGTGGCAATGACAGGCCATCCCAGTCCTGTGGCAATGACAGGCCATCCCAATCCTGTGGCAATGACAGGCCAGCCCAGTCCTGTGGCAATGACAGGCCATCCCAGTCCCTTGGCAATGACAGGCCATCCCAGTCCTGTGGCAATGACAGGCCATCCCAGTCCTGTGGCAATGACAGGCCACCTCAGTCCTGTGGCAATGGCAGGGCATCCCAGTCCTGTGGCAATGGCAGGCCATCCCAATCCCTTGGCAATGACAGGGCATCTCAGTCCTGTGGCAATGACAGACCATCCCAGTCCCGTGGCAATGACAGACCATCCCAGTCCCGTGGCAATGACAGGCCATCCCAGTCCTGTGGCAATGACAGACCATCCCAGTCCCTTGGCAATGACAGACCATCCCAGTCCTGTGGCAATGACAGGGCCTCCCAGTCCTGTGGCAATGACAGGCCATCCCAGTCCTGTGGCAATGACAGGCCATCCCAGTCCCTTGGCAATGACAGGGCATCCCAGTCCCTTGGCAATGACAGGGCATCCCAGTCCCTTGGCAATGACAGGGCATCCCAGTCCTGTGGCAATGACGGGCCATCCCAGTCCTGTGGCAATGACAGGGCCTCCCAGTCCTGTGGCAATGACAGGCCATCCCAGTCCTGTGGCAATGACAGGCCATCCCAGTCCCTTGGCAATGACAGGGCATCCCAGTCCCTTGGCAATGACAGGCCATCCCAGTCCTGTGGCAATGACAGGGCATCCCAGTCCCTTGGCAATGACAGGGCATCCCAGTCCTGTGGCAATGACAGGGCATCCCAGTCCCTTGGCAATGACAGGGCATCCCAGTCCTGTGGCAATGACTGGGCATCCCAGTCCTGTGGCAATGACAGGCCATCCCAGTCCCTTGGCAATGACAGGGCATCCCAGTCCCGTGGCAATGACAGGCCATCCCAGTCCCGTGGCAATGACAGGCCATCCCAGTCCCTTGGCAATGACAGGGCATCCCAGTCCTGTGGCAATGACAGGGCATCCCAGTCCTGTGGCAATGACAGGCCATCCCAGTCCTGTGGCAATGACAGGGCATCCCAGTCCTGAGGCAATGACAGGGCATCCCAGTCCTGAGGAGAGCACATCCTGGTCACGGCATTCATCAATTATAAAGTGAGACGATTCATTAATTATCACAAAACTGAAATAATCTGATCATCGTTCATAGAATTACAGTTTGCGGTCCGTTAATCAAATCCAGGGAATAAAGATGAAGTTGGCATTGTAAGAGTAAAGACGTCTGAATTTTTAGTCAATTAATCATTTGAGAGGTTTAGATATTAACAATTAACAAAAACGGGTGGCATGATGGCACACTGGTTAGCACTGCTGCCTGAAGGCGCTGAGGACCTGGTTTCGTTCCCAGCCCAGGATCACTGTCCGAGTGGAGTTTGCACATTCTCCCTGTGTTTGCGTGTGTCTTACCCCTACAACCCAAAGATGAGCAGGGTCGGTGAATTGGTCATGCTAAATTGTCCCTTAATTTAAAAAAAAGAATTGGATACTTTAAATTTATTTTTTAAAAACAATTATCAAAACATTTTCAGTTAATTCCGTATAAAAGGTGACTTCAGCTCAACGGAAGAAACTGATTGGTGAGAAGCTGATGAATCTTTATTTGTTTTAATCTTAAATTTATTTTGCTTAAGTCAAATAATCAAATAATTAAAGACCTGGCCGTGTATTCCAGTCCTGCTCCACGTGGGAAAACCAGGATACTTCTCATGTCCAGAACAATCACAAGTGCAGGAAGTGACATCAGCTGGAGCAGCAGGAAGCAAAGGGCAATGGTCAAGAGGTATGTTTGTGATTGGTGGAGTATTTCCAGTGGGATTCTAGATTTCCCAGGACACGATTCCATGCTTCTTGAGTTCTATATCAATGCTTTAGACTTTAACGTGGGGACAGGATTAAGTTATTTACGGTCCTCTTTTTGGCAGTGAGAAAGAAAGCTGCAGACTTTTATTATTCATTTATGGGATGTGGACTTCACTGGTTGGGCCAGCATTTATTGCCCATCCCTAGATGCCCTTCAGAACGTGGCGGGGAGTTTCCTTCTTGAACCGCTGCAGTCCTTCAGGTCTAGGTACACCCACTGTGCTGTTAGGAAGAGAGTTCCAGGATTTTATCCCAGTGACAGCGAAGGAACGGTGATATATTTCCCAGTCGGGGTGGTGAGTGACTTGGAGGGGAGCCTCCAGCTGGTGGGGTTCCCAGTGATCTACTGCTCTTGGCCTTCGAGATGGCGGTGGTCATGGGTTTGGAAGGTGCTGAATAAGGAACATTGTTGAGTTACTGCAGTGCATCTTGTAGACGGTACACACGGCTGCCACTGTTCATCGGTGATAGATGGTTTGAATGTTTGTGGAAGGGGGAGCAATCAAGCGGGCTGCTTTGTCCTGGATGCTGTTGAGCTTCTTGAGTGTTGTTGGAGCTGCACTCATCCAGGCAACTGGAGAGTATTCCATTATACTCCTGACTTGTGCATTGCAGGCTTTGAGAGGGGGGGGGGGAGGGGGTTCAGGAGATGAGTTACCCTTCGTAGGATTCCTAGTCTTTGACCTTTCCTGGTAACCACAGTATTAATATGCCTCATCCAGTTAATTTTTTGATCAATGGCACCCCCCAGGATGTTGATTGTGAGGAATTCAGCAATGGTAATATCATTCAACGTCAAGGGACGATTGTTAGATCCTCTCTTGGAAGATATGGTGATTGCCTGACACTTGTGTGGCACGAATGTAACTTGCCACTTCTCAGCCCAAGCCTGGATATTGTCTAGGTCTTGCTGCATTTGGACATGGACTGCTTCATTATCTGAGGGTTGGCGAATGATTCTGAACACTGTGCAGTCATCCGCAAACATCCCCACTTCTGACCTTATGATGAAGGCAGGTCATTGATGAAGCAGCTGAAGATGGTTGGGCCGAAGACACTACCTTGAGGAATGCCTGCAGTGATGTCTGTGCGGAGTCTGCACGTCCTCCCCGTGTGTGCGTGGGTTTCCTCCGGGTGCTCCGGTTTCCTCCCACAGTCCAAAGATGTGCGGGTTAGGTGGATTGGCCATGATAAATTGCCCGTAGTGTCCTAAAAAGTAAGGTTAAGGAGGGGGTGGGGTTGTTGGGTTACCGGTATAGGGTGGATAAGGGTTTGAGTAGGGTGATCATTGCTCGGCACAACATCGACGGCCGAAGGGCCTGTTCTGTGCTGTACTGTTCTATGTTCTATGTCCTGGAGCTGAAATGGTTGGCCTCTAATCACCACAACCATCTTTCTTTGTGCCAGGTACGACTCCAACCAGCGGAGAGTTTTCCCCTGATTCCCAGTGAGTCCAGATTAGCTAGGGCTCCTGGATGCCATACTCGGTCAAATGCTGCCTTGATGTCAAGGGCAGACACTCTCACCTCACCTCTGGCATTCAGCGCTTTTGTCCATGTTTGAACCAAGGCTGTAATGACAGCAGGAAGACATCAATAGACTGATCAGCGGGCCAGAAAAGTAGCAAACAGGTCAATCCAGAGAAACGTGGGATAATAAATACATTTGTGGTGGAAAAACACGGCAATGGGAAAGAATATGAATGGTATGATAGTGAGGTGAGAGGGACAAAGGGGCATTAGAGTGCATGTCCACAGATCCCTGAAGGTGACAGGAGAGGTAGATACGGTGATTGGAAAGGCAGAGAGGATTCTTTGTTATTCACGGGGACACAGTACTAGAGCAGGGAATATTCCCGACAATTTCTATTGGAGGAAAGACCTGAAACCCCTCTCTCCACAGATGCTGCCAGAGCTGCTGAGTACTTCCAGCATTTTCTGTGTTTCTAATAAGATCAGGGAGGTTATACTGGAGGTGTCCAAAACACTAGTTAAACCACAGCTTCATTACTGAGTAAAGTTCTGGGCACCACATTACAGGAAGGATGTGTTCATCCCAAAGAGAATGCAGAGGAGATTGACGAGGATGTTGACACAAATAGAGAATTTAAACAATGAGGAAAGATTGGAGAGGCCGAGGTGGTTTTCTGCGGAACAGAGAATGCTGAGGAGAGATTAACTGAGGTATTTAACATTCTGAGGGGCCCGGATAGAATGGATAAGAAGGATCTATTTCATTAACAGATCAATAACCAAGGGGTTTAGATTTAAAGTAATTAGCAGAAGATTGCGAGTGGAAGGGGGAAATCATTTCAGTGGTAGGAGTCTAGAACTCACTGTCCGATAGGGTCACAGAGGCAGAAATCCTGATCACTTTCAAATTCTCTTGAAATATCCAATTGAAATATCCTCTTGGATATCCAATTAAAGGACTGGGACATACAGGGCAATCGACTGAGATCTGCAAAATAGGATTAAGCTGAATAGCTCCACTGCAGCCAGCACACACACAATGGGCCAAATGGCCTCTATCTGTACCAGAGCTTTGAGGTTTTTACTCTGATCGTTGGAGTTTGTTTCTGATGAAAATAACCTCGAAGAGACTGGAGTTTAACATCCTGGATATTGGTGAAACAAATCAGCTGTTTTAAACACGTTGTAGATTTTTGTCTTTCCCGCCTGAGTGTTTAGTATCACCTGGCTGGAGCTCAGAAAGGACAATCTCACCTCATAGAATCAGAGAATTTACAGTGCAGGAGGAGGCCATTCAGTCCATTGAGTCTGTACCAGCCCTGGGAAAGAGCATTCTACTTAAGCCCATGCCTCCACCCTATCCCCACAACCCAGCAACCCCACCTAATCTTTTTGGACACTCGGGGCAATTTAGCACAGTCAAACCACCTAACCTGCACATCTTTGGACTGTGGGAGGAAAGCGGATCACCCGAAAGAAACCCACGCAGACACGGGGAGAACTTGCAGACTCTGCACAGACAATGACCAAGACGGATATCGAACCCGGGTCCCAGGTGCTGTGAATCAACGGTGCTACCCACTGTGCTACCGTGCCGCCCTTGCATCCAAGCTCCCGGATTGTCTGTCTTCTCTCCGAGGGACAGTACCTGAAGAGACAGAAATGTTGACCATATCCGTGGACACAGGGTAGTTGGCTGATCAGTAGCTCAGTGGGAATAGGATCGATGGGCCAGGAGCTGGGTCTCATGGACAAGATGAGCTCTCAGAGGGCAGGAGAGAAGGTGGGAGAGAAACTAGAGAAAGATGTGGGTTCAGGGCTTGGGAAAGGATGTAATTTAGAGACATTTTGGTCCGGTGGGCTCGTGGAAGGGAGGGAAGCAGCAGAGGCAGCTGATCGGATTTACTCAATCTCAGTCACAAAGAAGCTCCACAAGCTCCTCACACTTCTTGTTGGAGGTGAGGATGGAAGAGACAGGGGAGAGCGAGAGTACTTCAAAAGAAACTAACTTGTGTCAGAGATATCAAAAAGTTTCAACACACTGCGTATTTAACACAAATCTAATTTATTTGATTTTTAGCCAGAATATTAGCCCCTGTAAATGGGCTGGAGTTTGTTATCAGCAGAAAAGACCCAAATGAATATGGCTCAGTCCTGAATGTGAGTAACAGCAAAATCCAATCACTGTGGTTACTTGTGGCTTCATTGGTGTCTCAGCAGGTTGGATGACTGAGTGAATCCCTTCCCACTCTCTAAGCAGGTGAATGGTCTCTCCCCAGTGTGAATCCGCTGGTGACTCAGCAGGTTGGATGACTGAGTGAATCTCTTCCCACACTCGGAGCAGGTGAATGGTCTCTCCCCAGTGTGAACTCGCTGGTGTCTCAGCAGGTGGGATGAAGTGGCGAAACCCTTCCCACAGTTGGAGCAGGTGAATGGCCTCTCCCCAGTGTGAACTTGCTGGTGACTCAGCAGGTTGGATGAGTGGCTGAATCTCTTCCCACACGTGGAGCAGGTGAACGGTCTCTCCCCAGTGTGAACTCGCTGGTGACTCACCAGGTTGAATGACTGAGTGAATCCCTTTCCACACTTGGAGCAGGTGAATGGCCTCTCCCCAGTGTGAATTATCTGGTGACTCAGCAGGTGGGATGACTTAGTGAAACCCTTCCCACACTCTAAGCAGGTGAATGGTCTCTCCCCAGTGTGAACTCGCTGGTGCATCAGCAGGTTGGATGAGTGACTGAATCTCTTCCCACACTTGGGGCAGGTGAATGGTCTCTCCCCAGTGTGAACTCGCTGGTGTTTCCGCAGTGTGGATGACTCAGTGAAACCCTTCCCACACTTGGAGCAGGTGAATGGCCTCTCCCCAGTGTGAATTCGCTGGTGACTCAGCAGGTTGGTTGAGTGAGTGAATCCCTTCCCACACTCGGAGCAGGTGAACGATCTCTCCCCAGTGTGACTTTACTGGTGTCTCAGCAGGGCCGATGACCGAATGAATCCCTTCCCACACTTGGAGCAGGCGAATGGCCTCTCCCCAGTATGAATTTGCTGATGTACAGCGAAATCAGCTGATCGTCTGAACCCAGTCCCGCAGTCAGAGCACCTAAACGGTTTCTCATCAGTGTGAACACGTTGATGGCACATTAGTTCCCCAGAACGTTTATAGCACTTCCCGCAATCTGGACATTGAAACGGTCTCTCATCAGTGTGAACTCGCTGGTGACTCAGCAGGGTGGATGACTGAGTGAATCCCTTCCCACACTTGGAGCAGGTGAATGGTCTCTCCCCAGTGTGACTGCGTTGATGAGTTTCCAGCCTGGATGGGTAAGTGAATCCTTTCCCACAGTCCGCACATTTCCACGGTTTCTCCTCTGTGTGACTGAATTTGTGGCTTGTGAGGCCTGATGATTGACTGAATCCTCGTCCACACACACAACACGTGTACGGTTTCTCCCCACTGTGAACGATGCTTTTTCCTTCCATGATCAAAATCCGCTGATATTTAGGATATGATAAATTGAGGACTCTGTCAGATCCTGATGTGATGCTTGGTTTGAGTTTCTGTACTTTGAAGCCTCTTGTTCTTGAAAATACAGAAAAATGTGTCATTTGAAACATGGAAGTCTGGCAATATCTGGTTTGAGAGGATACAGGGAAAGATCCCACAAAAGTTTCATAGCAGCTTCAAAGAGCAGGGTTGTAAAATGCAGATTCTTGCTCACAAGCAGGCTTATCAAACACACAGGTTTCATGTGGTAAGCTAAAACAATGGCTCACACCTTCATGGAATGTAACTATCTCAGGAAGCATCTGAAAAAGCATGGATGAGAGTTTCAATTGCATTAAGTGACGAATGTTTAAAACAGGCAAGTCTTTCAAGTCATAACCAAGTTAAATTTTAGCATACAGCTAAAAGCAAAGTTTCACACCTTAATTGAAATAAACTCTCTTAGTAAACAGCTGGAAAGGATGGAAGATGCTCAGTCGAATTTGGTGTCAATTCTAAAGTGTAAAATTCTATGAACATCAAGTCAATTAAAAGAAAATTGGAGACGACCTGTCTACGAGAAACATCATTTAAGTCAAAATCAAAGGCAAAGTTATGAGCTGGGGACAATTGGAAAATTAAACGATTCGAAATCACAGAAATAAAAGTTAACTATTGAAACCAAAGCATTGTTTAATCAGATCTGAGAGGAGACGATATGCCCAAAATGAATAATTAGTTGTAGTAAAATGTTTACATCAAAGATACTTTTAAACTATCAAAGTGAAACAAGCTCATTTACAATAAAGTCGTTAAAACTTAATAACTCTCAGAAAGAGAATATAAACCCAGGGAGCAGCAGCAACAAGCACAGAGGAAACCAGCAACAGGAGAGAAGGGGAGGAGAACTCAGAGAGAGAGAGAGAGAGAGAGAGAGAGCTCGGTCATGGGAAAGACAAGGCAAGCAGCCGAGTTTAAACAGTTATACATCTAAGGAAGACTAGAATTTAAACAGGAGTCAGAGTCAGCTGAGAGATAGCTAGCAGAGCCAGCTCTCACAGCTCGGTGCATGGGAAGGACAGGACACAGCAACCGAGTTCACCAGCGAATACAACTCAAGAAGACCAGATTTTAAGAAGATCGATTGCCAAGGTGGGCCTGAAGGTTTCTACAACCAACCAGCAGCATCCAGAAGCAAGATCTTTGCAGCTTTTAAAAGAAAAAATTATAATAATAAAATAACTTAACTTAACCTGAAAAAGTGGTTATTAGCCGACTTTACTTCCTTAACAACGCAGGACCCAGGACATCGATGCTATTAAGGGGTAAGTAGGTAAAATTCTTCGGTGAAGGTATGGGTTATACCGGGGGATAACTTGAAAAGATAGTTTGACCTGAATAGCACCCACAGAAGCCTGCATCGGAGTCAGGGAGTGAGAATCCCTGTTCACCATTTAGAATATCAACCTTTTTTTTGGTATAGGGGAAATTCTAAGAATAGTGGTGAGTTTTAACTTCACTCTCCTTCGAACACCCTGTGAAACTGATTTAAAACAGAAAATAGGGAGTGAGAGAGAACCCAGAAAAACACAAAGGCGGGCAGCACGGTGGCACAGTGTGTTAGCCCTGCTGCCTTACGGCTCCGAGGTCCCAGGTTCGATCCTGGCCCCGGGTCACTGTCCGTGTGGAGTTTGCACATTCTCCCCGTGTTTGCGTCGGTTTCACCCCCACAAACCAAATATGTGCAGGATAGGTGGACTGGCCATGCTAAATTGCCCCTTAATTGGAATAAATGAATTGGATAATCTAAATTTATTTTAGAAAAACACAAAGGCAGGTTGTGAAATTGAACTGAATGAATCTGGTCATTTGTGGGGCCGGTTCTGGGAAAAAGTGACCATGAAAATGGCAGAATTGTCACAAAAACGCAACTGGCCTCTTTGGGAGGAGAGAGAAAGAGGTGAAGAGGGAATTTGTATATCTACAAGACATATTAAGAGAGTTGATGGCAAAGCAAATTCGATCTTGAGCTTCATAAACAGTAATATTGATACCAAAACTATGCTTCTGGTGGAACGGTAGTTAGCATTGAACCCGGGTTCAATTCTGGTCTGTGTGGAGTTTGCACTTCCTCCCTGTGTCTGTGTGGGTTTCCACCCGGTGCTCAGGTTTACTCCAACAGTCCAAAGAAGGGAAAGTTAGGTGGCTTGGCCGTGATAAATTGCCCCTTAGTGTCCAGGGATGTGCAGGTTAGGTGGGGCTATGGGGTTACAGGGACAGGGTAGGGGTGTGGGCCTAGACAGGGTGCCCTTTCAGAGAATCAGTGCAGACTTGATGGGCCGAATGGCCCCCTTTTGCGCTGTAGGAATTCTACAGTTCTAATTCTATTCTATGAATCTTTATAAAGCTCTGGTCACCACTCTTCAGGAAGAATGTGAAGGTTCTTGGAGAAGGTGCAGAGGAGATTTACCAGAATGGTTCCAGCAAAGATGGTTGAGAGGACATTTGATTCAGGGACACAAGATTATGCCAGATTTCCATCAGGTGGACAAAGAAACTCTGTTTCCATTCACTGACCGTACAAGCAGTCGGGACACAGATTTAAAGTTTTGGGTAAAACCTGGATTGAATGATATAAGATCCTGAGGGGTCTTGACAGGGTGGATGTGGAGAGGATGTTTCCTCTTGTGGGAGAATCTGGGACACGGGGGTCACTGTTGCAAAGTGAGTGGTCACCCTGTGGTATTGTGTGAAGCAAATAATGGCATGATGGGAAAAATAGTCAAGTCTTCTTGGTACAATTGAATTTAAACCTAAGGCACAGATACAAACAGCCGAGGTCAACCAAGAACTGGCTGACTCTAACACTCAGATAAGACGCGTTCGTCATGAGACCAGAGGAGTCTAAATATATACGATAAGCTAAAAAACTGTCTCTGCCAGTATGTAAACAAGTTTGTCCAGTTCTTAAAACAAAGACAAGATAATTATATGAAACTCAAGTCCCCTAAAGGTCCGCAAGGTGACGCCATTGTAACGATTATTACTTATGTTTTACTTTCGATCAAATTCCTGACCAAGCTGTATTCATGTTATCTTGATCCTATAATGTATAAGAATCGCCTTCTTTTCTGTACTATCGCAGACTTGGGACGGACTCCGCAGTTTGTAATTGACTGCCTTCCGACTTTCCAAGTTTCTGCCATTTCTGCTAGCAGTTCTAATTAGTGAATAAAGTTCAGTTTTGCTTATCTAATGAATGCCGTTTGAATTTCTCTATCACAGTCAAGACGCGGGGAAAATATAAAATACAACATTTGGCGCTGCGAGAAAAAATCCAATATCCTGAAGTGAGCTTCCATGAGGGACTGAGAAAAAGTGATCAAAGCCATGACCGGAGTAAAGAGACAGACACCGGCACAAGGTAAGATTGACCTTGGTCTCTCTCTCTCTCGGATCTGTGCTGCGACCCCTCATCCCTGACAGAAGTCACTAAACAGGTGACGGTTCTCGAATCTAAATTTGACTGTGAGTACATTTTTTTGTGTAATTAGCCGCAGGTCAGGGACCTTGTTGATCTCGTTTTTCATCCGCATCAGATTTATACAGGCTGTCAATAAATTTGGGTCAGGGACCCTTTGATTAAGTTTTGGGGTCAGGGACCCTGTCAATAAGTTTTGGGGTCAGGGACCCTGTCAATAATTTTTTCGGGTCAGGGACCCTGTCAGTAATTTTTGGGGTCGGGGACCCTCCAATTTGATTTGGTACCAGAAATTTTGTTTGAGCGTTTTTTTGCCTGGGGCACATTTTACTGACATTATTGCGACAAACTTTAGACAAAACTAGCGGCAATTCCCCTCTATTTTTCATGTGTTTAGAAACCTCTTCTCAAGAACGTAATATTCGAAGATTGGCTGCAGCGCTGCTTTAAACAATAAATTAGGTAACGATATCTGGCCAGTAGGTAACACAGGGAACTTGGAACTTTGACAATAGCATTGATTCAGAAAAAAAGCAATCTGGAAAAAAAATGCCACTTTCAAATTGTTTAATTTTACAGTGGAAAAAAACAGTCCACTTAACGCAACGAACAATCACTATTAATGAGTTGGAGAGATAAAGCCCGCAAAAGGGATATTAATGAGTGTGTGAACGGTAAAGCAAAAAATTGGAAGACTTTAAAATTGTAATGTGAGCTTTGGGACAGAAAACAGTCAAAACACTAAAAAAGCAATTCGGCAATAAGAAACCTCCTCTCACCAGACAAATAGGGCTAGCTCGTAAGATTATAGGAAAGGAGGATCCTCCCAGTTGCTCTGGCATGCCGATGTTCCCATATTCAAGCGATACGGAAGACAAGGAGAATTTGAACCCTGGACCCCACCCTCATTTTGCGCTCCCCGGTCTTACAATTCCACTTTCCCAAGTCCTGACTCCCACTTCTGATCCCATTACCAATGAAACTCCTGCTAACGTATCCCCCTTAGCGACACGCACTCGGTCACAGACGCAAGCCGTTAATATCGAACAACCCTGCTCTACGGAAAACATGATAATTGACTAAAAGGTATTGATTAAAAGATCCACAATAAGGAAATTATAGAAGTGAAGTTAATAAGTTACCAATTTAGAAGCATGCTGGCAATAATGACTGGATTTTAACATTGTTTTTGAACAAAATTTAGTAGATCAGATGATGTTAACTAACTACTGCTTGGAATGTTGTACTGGCCTTATTATGATAACAAGTGGTTCTTATGAAGGACAACAAAATGCGTACTCGAATTGTTTTTAAACTATTGGCAAAACATTCATATTTCCTCTTGCAAATGTTCCCAAGCTTCCCAAAATGTTCCAAAGTTGTTCAGTTCACACTATATCAGTTTAAAAGAAAGTAACTTTACGAATAAGAGTAATTGAAATGTGAATAAGTTTTTAGATTGCGTGAAAAGACGTAAATGGCATCACGCCAAGTTCTCTGCCCCTTAGATTCTGCAGGAAACATTAACCATTTCAACAGACAGTTGGTCTTTTCTGAATTGACAAAGAAAAAATACTTCTCAAAGAATAGCTAATACCTCTAAAATTAATCAGTGCAAATTGACTTAAATGGAATAACACAGATAAAGTTTTCGAAGGAGAATGAAAAATTTTTGTTCAAAATTTGTCCGCAAGGACAAGGGCTGAATCCAAGAGAGAGAAAGAGAGACAGAGGAAGAGATTGAAGGAGAGAGAGAGAGCCAGCGACAAGAGACAGGAACTGTTAGAGAGAGCGAAAGAGAGCGAGCCCGGGAGAGGCAGAGATGGAGAGGTAGGCAGATAAAGAGAAAGAGCAACAAGAGTTCCAAAGACAGACAGAGTTATGTAGAGAGGGAGAGAGATAGATAAGAGAAAGAGAGGGAAAGAATTCATATTTCATTTTTCAGACTTTGACTTTAAAAATTATGTTTCAAGCTGTGATTATTTGAAAGAGGTAAAGAGATATCGATGCCAACATGGTCCTTGTTATTACTTGAAACCTTCGCGATAAAAGGTTCCCGTTAACTTTGTAAGACGGGTTACACAGAATCTTTACAGTGTCACCTTCGAGCTGTTAATTGGTTTGTACGGAGCGCGATTACTCCGTGATTTAAATTATAATCTCCTGCAGATGCGGATAACTCTGCTTAATAACACATAAACAGGGCAAAAGGCGTGCGGAGCCTGACATAAAACATCACACACGTAATTTCCTTAATCAATTGTTAAAATTGTAATCGGAAGGACCATCTGGCATCAGACAAAGTGTGCAATGGGTAAAACTTTAGATACAACTTTTTAAAATGGCAGCGTACTGCAAACGCTGTGTGAACAATTAAAGGCCTATCAACAGTAATAGAAGCTCAACAAGTGATTTAGGAAAATAATAGGGCGTTAACTGCTAAAAAGTTAGTTTCTCTATGGAGGGAATATTGTCCAAAATTGAAGGATGCTTCCTTGTTAGCCAGCTGGCAGGATAAAGAATTAAAATTGAGTATAGAATTGACAGGTCTTGAAAACGGAATGCGCATATGGAAAAGAACCAAGTTAGGCTATCCACCTTGATTAGAAAGTTGCTGATTAGACACTGCAAATTCGGAGCGGTAATACAGTGCATTGATAATGGTATGTTTATAGAACTGTCTCAAATACGAGGTCTCCAGCTGCAGAATTTAATAACTTCTGAGCCTGCGCCTGATTGCTCTGTGTTCTATGCTGGCAGCTAATGTTAACCCTGAGTACCACTGTTTAAAACACCCGATAGAGTCCAGATGAGAGAATATAGTGACCCAAGCCTTGATAACCGCATTACTATATCACCTATCCCGCAGGCCCAGCTTTGAAACTTTCCCCTATTCACTATTCCACAGTGGTGGTCGATTGATTTTGCTCCCTCACACTTTTCACCTCCCTTAGATATTCCCAATCCACATGTCACTCTTTGCTACGATCATACAGTATGCTCGCCCGATTTGGAGAGCATTTACCAAGACAAAAGAAGGGTCTGCCTTTCTTGTCGATTTACCCCACAGCCTATGGCGTCAGTCGAGACTTGTATCACCCCACGTGACCTTTCTGTCAATGAAGGCTACAATGCCAAGTCCTTGGGATTTCTGGCAGCTGCACTACGAGGACAAGCTGATCCTTTCCTTAATGATAGTCAAACCCTACCTGCAGGAACTTTAGAATATTTTAAACGCCCATTTGTCCACATTGGCACACTGCACCATCATCATTCAACCCAATCTACGGCTTCTGAACTACCCGCAGATTTATGGGCAGCCTCCAAACACGACGTTGGTCTCACTAATGTCCCTCCCGTTGTTATTAGAATCAAACCTGATATGCCCTTGCCCTCTATTTCACAGTACCCTTTGCGGCCCGAGGCTGAAGAAGGAGTCTCAGTTATGATTCAATCGTTCCTTCAACAGGGAATTTTGATACCATGCCAATCGCCCTGTAATACCCCGATTCTTCCAGTTCCTAAGATAGGAAGACCATCCGAATGGCGTTTAGTCCAAGACCTCCGGCTTATTAATCAGATAGTTGAACCCTTACATCCCATTGTCCCAAATCCAGCGACAATCCTTAGCAATGTCCCACCGGAAGCGACTATTTTACCCTTCTTGATTTGCAATATGTCTTTTTTGCGATACCCCTCGCCCCTGAATCACAGTATTTGTTTGCCTTTACATTTAAGAAGACGCAATACACTTGGACTCGACTTCCACAGGGCTTCATTCATTCTCCAACCCTTTTCTCACAGGCATTGCACTCCCAGTTAGCGACATTAGCACCTCCTGGTGGCTCCACCATCATTCAATATGTTGATGACTTACTCCTTGCCAGCCCTGATTTCATCGCTAACCAGCATGACACCTTTTTACCTGCTCATCCGTCTCCATTTATGGGGATATGTGATCCCGCCCGCTAAAGTTCATAAAGGCCAACGACAAGTCAAATTTTTGGATGTCCTAATAAGTGCTACTGATCGCTCCCTTACTCAGGAATGCATTACTCCTATATTGCAGACCCCATTTCCTACATCGCCCAAGCAGGTACGAGCCTTTTTAGGATTAGTGAACTTTTGCAGACAATGGATTCCGAATGTTACTGTATATACTAAAGAATTAACTCCGTACTCCTCTCAAAATGCTCCTCTTAAGTTTGAACTACCTGATTCAGCAAAGCTATCTTTTATTACTCTGAAAAATGCCCTGGCTACCGCCCCAGCACTAGGACGACCTATGTATGACAGACCCTTTCAGCTGTACATTAATGTTCTTGATAAATGTGCCACTGGTGTTCTTACACAAGAACACGGTGACCGGCGGCGTCCGGTCGCCTACTATTCTACCAAATTAGATCCTGTAGCTTGCGGTCTACCTCCCTGCACCCAAATTCTTACTGCTGTCCATTTATTAGTCCAGGCAGCCTCTAATCTAACCCTTCACCAACCAGTACAAGTGCATACTTCACATTCTATTGTGGCTCTCCTAACGTCTCAGCAAACCCAGCATCTGACTCAAGCGCGATTGAGCCGCTATGAGGTTTCACTATTGCAAAACCCCTACCTCTCTTTTCATTATTGTTCAACCTTAAATCCTGCTGTGTTCCTTGAACAACCCCCCGATAACCTTAACCACCACACGATTGTTTGCTTCGGAATCACTTCCTTTCCACACCTCGTCCGGATTTAACAGACAGGCCTATTGATAATCCAGATCTAATTTTTTATGTTGATGGCAGTTCTTCCATTTCCCCATTTCCCGTCCCACAGTCGGGATATGCTGTGGTAACCGACACTGACGTGCAGGAAGCAGCAGTCTTCCAGACCCCTGTCTCTGCACAAAAAGCCGAGCTATTCGCCCTTACTCGAGCATGTATTTTAGCCACAGATAAAAGTACTAATGTTTACACTGATTCTAGATATGCCTTTGGCGTGACCCATGATTTCGGCCGCCTCTGGCAACAGCGAGGTTTTCTCACCTCTGTGGGAATTCCCATTCAAAATGCTCTTTGGGTTAAAAATCTCCTCGATGCTATTCAGCTTCCCCGTCAATTGGCAGTTATTAAATGCGTTGCGCACACGAAGGGTTGGACTCCTGTTCAATTAGGAAATGCCCGTGCTGATTCAGCTGCTAAAACTGCAGCTTCATCAACCTCTTTAATTGTTCCCAGTGGGGCTAATCAGGCTCTAAACCAGGTACCTGCATTGCGGACGAAGGGCATGCCAGAGATAGCTGAAGTTCAAAATTTACAGAGGGACGCCTCTGATTCTGAGTGAACACTATGGAAGTCAATGAGGTGTTCGCACTCCTTGACACGAGATCTCTGGCTGACTCCAGTTGGTCAAGTTTGTATTCCGAATTCTTTATTGCCGTTACTTGTTGATTATTTGCATTCTTGTACCCATCTTGGCAAGGAGGGAGTGGTACAGCTACTCCTAAAAACTTGGTGGCACCCAGATTTGAATATAGCAGCGCAAACGCGGCTGGATTGATGCGTCATTTGCATGAAACATAATAAGAGTAAAGGTATTAAAGGTCCTCCGGGAACCACCCCCTTGCCAGATGATCCTTTTGCTTGTATACAGCTTGATTTTATTGAATTGCCAAAAGCACAGTGTTATAAATATTGTTTAGTAATAATCGATGTGTTTAGTAAATGGATTGAAGCCTTCCCCACCACTAATTGTACGGCACATACAGTAGTGAAGTTGTTGTTAACGGAAGTCATTCCTCGTTTTGGGGTACCCAAAATGGTGAGCTCAGATAATGGACCACATTTTGTAGCTCGGATCAATACTGAATTGTGCAAAGCCCTTGTAATTAAACAGCAACTGCACTGCGCGTATCACCCGCAGGCAGCAGGAATTCTGGAAAGAGCCAACGGGACTTTAAAAGAAAAATTATCTAAATTAACTGAAGAAACTGGGTTAAATTGGCTAAAAGTATTACCCTTGGCGCTGTTTCACATGCGAGTGACACCCCATTCGCGGACCGGACTGTCAGCTGCAGAGATAGTCTATGGTCGGCCAATGAGGACTCCCTGGGATGCCCATGAAAAACCCCTAGAGGGAGTAGACCTCCATGTGATGGGGGAACAAATGCAGAACTATTTGAATCAATTAACACTTTCTTTGAAGTTTCTTCACTCACAGGTAAAACAGGTACATCTACCAGTAATGACAGGGACAGCCCTCCCTCGATATCCAGTGGTCAAACCCGGAGACCTCGTGTTGGTAAAAAACTGGGACAGAAAGAAACTAGGACAACGCTGGAGCGGACCATTCCTCGTACTACTGACGACGCCAACTTCGGTCAAACTTGAAGGACGTTCAAGTTAGATACATCTATCCGATTGCAAGAAGATAGTCTCCAACCCAGACGAGAACACAGGATGAAGATCTTCAGTATAATTTTTGGACTTTCTGGACTACTTAGCCTTGATGGCCACCCGGTAGTAAAAAAACGAACTAAACGAGACCTGCCTTCCAATACCTATTCACATATGTCATATCTTTACGCCGAAAAATTGAATATTAGCAAGTGTTGGGTTTGTACCCACATCCTCGTCCATTCAAGGGAAGGAATACCTCTCCAATCTCTCCCCCTTCATACCGCAGAAACAGTTGAATGGATTTTACGACAAAACCAAACAGGAATCAGGGGAGATAGGGGGAATATGAAAATATGGAGATCTGCTGGCTATGACATGACTAAATTTTCAGCTTCATATCAACCTAACTATAATCATGCCCTGACTCCACCCTCCCTCACCGTCCACTCATATAACGTCCAAGGTTCCATATGTTTTAATAAATCAGGGAAAGGAAAGTTAATGGGGCAAAGTAGGTGCAACCTAACAATATAATCCCCTGGATGACATCAGCTGATGATTTTACAGCCTACAATGGAACCTATTTCATATGCGGCACTAAAGCATATCCGTGGCTCCCCATTGATTGGACAGGATCCTGCTTTTTGGGATATGT